>NC_136514.1:13926055-14051055 GCF_053919585.1 Euprymna scolopes | reverse complement strand
GTGTGGTAGCTATTGCACCGACAAAGATTAGCAGTTGTAACAAAAAGTGTGGTTGGTTCTCTGCAAAGCCTTCACCATTATAAACAAATCGTCTGTATTTCCAAGCAAGTTGTTGTGGTGGCGTTCATACCTCGAAATTTATGGGAGGGTCCATCATATATATATTTAGTGGACGGGTTAGGAGGTTGCTTCTTACCCTGCCTCTAAATTCCACAATTTACACACTATTTTGTTTTTTTGTTTTTTTCACGTTAATCTCATCGATTACAAATTTAACTTTCAGATTAAAAAAACAAAAAGTTAAAAAAAAAAAAAAAAAAATTCTTTTGAAAAACATTTTTTATGACTTTTATTTGTATTCAAGGCATATGAGTTAGGGAGAACTTGTTTATTTTAATCGGTTGGGAAATAAGGTAGGCAGAAAACAAGATGGATTTCTATGGAGTGGTAGAGGTGGGGTGCACCTTGCTGAAGGGTGTCCAAGGTAGTTTCTTATCTTGCCTTTCCACTAAACAGTAAAATAATACCTTTAATCAAATTCAAATGATATTCTGCAGAATAAGTTTGCTACAAAATAAAATAAAATACCATATTTACTTGTGCATTGGTCTAATTTTGAAGGCCGAAGGTTCGTGTTAACCTCTGAGTAATGGGACTGAGAACGGATCTCCATATTTTCGAAATTAAGATATCTTGTTACTCGGGGAAGTGCAGCAGCAGTAGTATAATTACTGATGTGGACTGTAGAATCAGCAACCAAACTAATAATAATAATAATAATAATAATAATACTCCCAGGAAAAACGTTTGAATTTGCACCACAAACATAAAAACTATAACTCAATAATGTTATGTATAACTTACTGTGTCTACCTGGTATTGTCCGGGAATATTTTTACTTTTACTTCTTTTTCTATTTTTTTAATTTTTTTTTTTAAGATTGTTTTTTTTTTTAAATTACATTTAATAATTATGGCATCGTTTACTCACTGAATTATTAATTGAAGCAAATTAGTATAAAACTGCAAACATGTAAACACTATCAATAATTTCTTCCACTCTTTATCTGTGCCTAAACCTAAACGTAGATTCCATGAACAAAGCTTCTTTCTAAGAACTGCACACCTGTGAAACTCTCTTCCGTTTACCTGCTTTCCAGCTGACTACAATATGGCCGTCTTCAAGTCCAATGTAAACAAGTTCTTGATGAGCCATTCCCCTCAAGTGATCTAATTTACCAAATTTACACTTCTAACGATTACTATGATATTGTCCTTTTGACCACTGTACACTCTTTAATCCATATCCTCGAGTGGCTTCTGAGCCCTGATAAGTGGTGATTCCTTTGTAAAATAAATAAATAAAGCTGCAAATAATTTTGTTGTGTTCTATTTACAAGATGACTGGTTGGTAGTTTTCAAAACTTTCAATCTTTTAATACATGCAAATTTAAGGCCAGAATTGACTTTCTATTCAACATTTTAAATGCTTGCAAATTTGAAAAGGCCTCTCCAAGTATACCCAGAGTATTATTTTAAATTGGGATTTTTATTATCTATATTAGTAACTAGCGGGGGTACCCGGCGTTACCCGAGTGTTTGTTTCCGGGACGGGGAGTTTTAAAAAATGTTATGGTAGGTAAGTAGGAAAGATCAAACCCGGAGTCATGAGTAAAAGTAGGAAAATAAAGTGTGAAAAAAAATTAAAAAAAAAAAAAAAAAAAAAATCTGCAACGTTAACAGTTCGGCCACCAAGAAAAGTCCATTCCAGTTGTTTAGGAAAAAAAAAAAAAAAAAAAAAAAAAACGACTACGGTAGGTCGGCGCGAACGTGAAAATACAATGTGAATTGTCCAGCACGCTAACCACTACGCCACAGAGCACTGCAGCTTAGTTTAGTGATTTTAAATAACTTCACATGAAAGAACTACGAAGCCAAACCGGTGTTCTCTTCTCAACTGTTCTTTGTGAACGATCCCCAAACGGTGTTAAGTGGTGGCAGGGGGAGGAGGAATTTATTAGAGAGAAAATATTTTACCACTTCCATTGATCTTAACCGATTTTGGCCGTGACTTCTCAGCAGAAAAAGTATAGAAATCTAAGATTATCGAGGAATTTGAGAAATAATAAGCCTATAACACACCTCAGATATTGTTCTGCCGTTTGTGCATATTATATTTGCATGAAATATCTTGATTTTTAATCCTATTAAGGTCAAAATCCGATGGGAAAAATGAGTTCATTTTATTTATATAGAGATATGTGGATTATTTCCCTTGATTAGCACTTTTCAATGATTTTCGAGATTTAAAAGAACATTAGTTTAACAAAATTATAGTTTTATAACGATTTGGTTCAATTAATAATTTATTAATTTTTATTTATTGTGGACCATTATCCTCACCTTTTCTTAGTTGTTTCATGACGTTTCGGCTAACTATTCCTTTGGCCTTCGTCAGGTGGTAAATGCTACGGATAGGAACTCTGAATCTCCTGTTTGCATCCAGTGCAATTATTGCCTTCTATAGTTGTTGTCGTCGTCTCACCACGGAAGGCAGTAATTGCAGTGAATTCAGTCAGGAGATTTAGAGTTCCTATTCGTCGCGGTTACCACCTGACGAAGGCCAAAGGAATAGTTGGCCGAAACATTGTGAAACAACTGAGAAAAGATGAGGATAATGGTCCGCAGTAAATAAAAATTAATAAATATTACTCATCTCAATGAATTCCAATTAAATAATAATAATTCACCAAACAATTCCGTAATAATTACATTTTTAACTTTCAAAATCCTATTTAAAAAAAAACATGAGAAAAACAAACTGCATTGTTCAAAAGAAGAGACAAAAAAAACAAAAGACGAAAGACTTGATAGAGAGACACAGTTTGTAATAAGCAAATACGTATTTTAATCATAAATCAAATAAAATGATTAACTGCTCTTTTATTATTTTGGTCATTCGTACCTCTAAATCAAAGGGAAATATTTTCTTTTGTGTCACTGTTGCACCAATGAACATATCATGGGCAATATAACTTGATATGCTGTCAAACCAGATAAACGAAACATGCAAGTTGTTACAAGTCAACAATAAAGAGAGCCATCGAAGCCGTAAAATGAATAAAACTCTTGGTATTTTAAACTTCTAAAATTATAATTCACTCAATGTTCTTATTTGCCAAATACCCACAATGCAACACAAATTGTTAAATGTTTTGGAATATGTATAATTATGTATCTGTATAAAGCTTTATAAGGGCATATAATATTTTATGTATCAGAGTTATGAGTATTTATTTCAATAGCGAGTCGTTAAGTAGTATTTATGAAAATATATATGGCAATTAAGCTACAAAGAATCCTTGTGAAGATTTGTAAGGCTAACATGGGGAAATTTTGTGTAGCTTAATTGCCATATAAATTTTTGTAACTTTTACTATATATAAATAAACAATAAATGAACTGTAGAATAAATTGGCTAAAAATGAATATTTTCTGTATAAAGCAAATCTATCAGGATAGCAGGGGCTCTACCCTGTTAAGAGGAGCGATTTATAAATTAAATTAAAAAAGATGAGTAATAAAAGTTACATAGAAATTTATTAAATCATCAGGTCAATAAAGAAAATGTAAAAGAAATTCATTAGGCCATGGCATTTTGAAACTAAATGATCAATAGAGGTGGATTCGAAAATAAACTCCAGTGAATGGAATCTGGGGTAAGGTACTCTTCAAACGAACCTCAGGGGTCATTTCATGATCAGGAAATGCTTTCAGGATGGACTGCAATGTAAAATAGTCTTCAGACATATCCCACATGTATGGAATTGATCCAGAGAGATTCCAAAAACTAAACCCAATTCCGGTTTTTCTCTTCTGATGAGAAGCATTTAGCCTCAAAATGTCATGGCCTAAATAGGCTCGTTTACATTTTCCCCTCATTTTCTTATTGACCTGATGATTTTAAATTTATGCTATTGCATTTTTTGATTGCAATAAATAATTTTAAGAAAATAATAATTTCACCATTGTGAGATGCACACACCTAGAAGTTGTCTCAATTTAAACAATATAGAGATAAGAAAAAGCACCCATAATACACATGCTTACATACAAAATGATATATACCCACAAAAATTAACGCATGGGAGAGGCGACAGACCCACAACGTTAGATTATAACAAGAAATTGTTTGCATAAAAAAAATTTCTGAATTAAATTTTATATTGCCATTGTGATTTTAAATAACATTTTAATCTTTTTAAATTTTTATTTATTTGTTTTTATTGTTTTTCATATTTGAGCTCTTCATTTTTGAGCTCTTCATATTTGAGCTCTTCATTTTTGAGCTCTTCATTTTTGAGCTTTTAGATATTAGCTCTTTTTTTATATTAAGTCTTTTTTTTTTAGATATTATTTTTTTTCTTCAAGGGAGTCAGCACTTATTAATACTCAAGGACAGGAGTTAATGAATGTAAGGTGATAGTGTAGTAATCATTAATGGTGTAAATTGGGTAGAATTTAATTATTTAAGGGAAACGCTCAACAAGAATTTGTTTACATTTGAATTGAAGGCTGTGATAATGTAGTTAACCGGAAAGCATACTAGCGGAACAATGTTCCACAGGCGAGCAGCTCTAAGAAAGCTTTGTTCATGGAATCTGCACTTAGACATGGATAGAGTGGGTGAAAATGTATATTGTTTAGCAAGGGAAGGTAGGCTCACAACGTCTCTTCTGTGGAAAAGAGGTTACAGCTAAGAGAAAACGGCATCACCTAGGTTTTAAAGCCAGATTTAAACTCTACTAAAGTGGGGTAGGGCACACCGAGCAACTCCTGCCCAAATGTAGCAACAATGGATGTTTTAGTTATTTAAGTTGTTTTAGTTATTTAAGCTGTTTTAGTTATGAAAGCTGTTTTAGTTATGAAAGCTGTTTTAGTTATGAAAGCTGTTTTAGTTATGAAAGCTGTTTTAGTTATGAAAGCTGTTTTGACAATTTAAGCGGTTTTTTCCTTGTTATATAAGCAGTTTTTTCTTTGTTATATAAGCTGGGTTTTTTTTTTTGTTATATAAGCTGGGGTGTTTTTTTTGTTATATAAGCTGTTTTTTTTTTTTTTTTTTTTTTTTGGTTATTTCAACTGTTTTAGTTATTCAATCTTTAGTTATTCAAGCTGTTTTAGTTGAGCACTTTTTTTTTTTATTGTAAGTTTTCTAAGTGTATTTTTAAGACTTAAAAATCTATGAAATGTTTTGATCGTTATTCTCTTTTTTTAATTTTTCAGGTGAAAGTAGTAAAATTCTCCTATATCTGGACAATAAACAATTTTAGTTTTTGTCGAGAAGAAATGGGAGAAGTATTAAAAAGTTCAACATTTTCTGCTGGAGCAAATGATAAATTAAAATGGTAAGTGTCAATATTTATCTATTCCCCTCCAATTTCTTTAATCTTGTTTTCATTTTATTTTGAATTTCATATATTAATGATGGGACGATTCCAATATTTTTCTGGATTCCGATACAATTACCGATTCCGATTCTTTAGAAATCTCTAAATATCTATATATCTATAAAAGTGAAAGTGTCTGTGTACATTTCTCTATGCAATAACTCTGTCAATTTTTAGTCTACAGATGAGGATTCATGGTTCGTATTATTTGATTCTTTGAACTACTATTCTCATCTTGAGTGTTATTTGCACAATGTGGAGTAGTGGATAAAGTACTTTGTAAAATTCATTTGTAAATTATACTCTTCTGGATGTTGAAGGTTCGATCCTCTGTGCGGGTGTGGCACTGCATGGAATTTTGAACAGAATCCTTTACTTAATCCACAGAGGTAGTGTGCTCCTGTTCCATCAGCCATGACCAGGTAGAACTCCGAAGTAACTTGCAATTGTATTTTCAGTGTCGCACATGCTAAGGATGAGATCTGAAATATCGAGAAGAGTGTAAACTTGCAACTGAATTTTACCAAATATTTTCACAGTACACCATTCACAAATATTTACTCTACATTCAAGTTCTCACCAATTTTTTTTTTTGTTGTGCACTTTTTAAGTTTGTTACTTTGAATTTATCAAGATAAACAAAAACATACAAATAAAATAATATTTGCATCATTTAAATACTTGATTTAAATATATTTTTAAAAAAAAAGTATGACTTAAAAAAGAAAATTTATTTCTTATTTCATTTAGGTGTTTGCGGGTCAACCCAAAAGGATTGGATGAAGAAAGTAAAGATTATCTCTCATTATATTTATTATTAGTTTCTTGTAATAAAAGTGAAGTAAGGGCCAAATTTAAATTTTCTATTTTGAATGCCAAACGAGAGGAAACAAAAGCAATGGGTAAGTGTTTTTTTTTTTCTTTTCCCTTAATCTTTTTAATTTAAAAATATTTGAACTGTCCATGCCTAATCATAAGCCTGAATTTTATTTTTGTACTTGCTAAAGTATTCATGTCTCTGCTAGGTTTGCAAATTTTTTAACTTTAAATCAAAATATCACATGAACTACATTGTCAAAGTAAATGAAACTAAACAGCATAAGATTTCTTTCTCTAAATTTGAATGAAAAAATCAAAAGTGAACGAATTTCATAAATGTCCAATATGCGTACATCGCATTAGACACTATTATCGTTATTATAATATAGAAGTGCCAAAATCTTTGATGTACGTACTTGTCACGGGACAAAGATGTCGTATTCCAAAAATCATGTACATCGATCAAGTAGTTTATGGGGAGGCAAAAAGGGACTGCCTTGCTTTGCCATTTTGGAAAAAAAAACAAAAAAAAAAATAGGCAACTCCACGATAATTCAAACTTACGAGATCGGCCTTGTAATGTTAATCACTTAAAACCGTTTAGAAACGATTTTCTTTATAAAAAAAAAAAAAAACTTAATCAATTTATGTTCTTTGACGAGTTCGTACATAAAAATTTTTCTGCAATTATTTAAAATACATTTAATTTTAAATAAGCACGTATGTTGTACAAATACAATTTTGTTTTACTTTTTTTGTGATTGGCATTTTGTTTACACTTTTCTCTCGGTCTTGCCCTACCCCCCCCCCCACCCTCCTCCCTGTTCGCCAACTATTTAATAATCTATTTAGACTGTATATTACATTGCCAGGACACACTTTCTTAATTTGAGAACGCAGTTTGGCAATTTGGAGTGATGGCAGTTTTTCAGGTTGTTGTACAGAATTCCCTCTATATTAAAAAAAATAAAAATTGGATTGTATTCCAAAAGTCAATAAAATTGATCAATTTTATTTTTAAATAAGAAAATACAGTATTATAAGCGACAGAAGAGCAGCTGTTTTTTCTGCCATTTTGAAAACGACTTAAAAAGGGGGGAAGGTAACTCAATAAGTCAAACTTGCAAGACTTACCGTAATGCCTATGAATTCCAAATAATCATTTAAAAATGATTTGCTTAATAAAAATAAAACTACTTGATAAATTCACATAAATTTTGTAATATGATATTTTCCGTTTTGTCACAGGTACATATATGATACAGATTTTTCTTTATTTATGAATTTTTTTTTTTTATATAGGAGGAATTTTGACAAAAATCATTTTCCATTTCATTTTTTTTAAAAATTGGTTCCTATCCAATTTTTATAATTGACATTATTAGTATAATGTCCAATTTATCTATTAATTTTGACCTCTGTCTTGGACAAACGGCATTTTTTTTCTCTGAGTAATTACATGATTGCATTTGCGTGTTATTGTAATTTTGCTTCTAGAGCAAGTTTCTTTTTATTATCTTTATCTCTCAAAGGAGCCACGCAATAACACTTCAAGTTGATTTTGATCGCAAATATATATCATTTGTGAGAATCAACTCCTAATGGAATTGATTTATGTAAACTAGAAATCTGTGTTTGTGTGTAGCACACAGTTCTCATTTTATTATTTTTTCGAGAATTTGACAAGGAATGCTAAATATTTCAACGTTTTTTTTAATTTTATTTTTATTTATATTTTTTTTTTTTCTTTTTTCTTTAGAGAGTCAAAGAGCATACAGATTTGTGCAGGGAAAAGACTGGGGTTTCAAGAAGTTTATTAGGCGGGACTTTCTAATGGATGAAGCTAATGGACTTTTACCTGACGATAAATTAACTATTTTTTGTGAAGTAAGTCATTTTCTAACCATGTTCATTTCTCGTTTATTTTAAATTGAGTTGAGCATATTTTTATCTTCAAATTTTTTCTTAATTGGAAAAAAAAATATTACTTTAGATTTTATATGTATATAATAACATACTAATAGTGGCCTGGCAAGTCTACAAGGGAGACAACCAAAGCAGCAAAACTGAAGCTGGCTGGCAAGACATTATATAAACAAATGTAGTCAAATTTTGGCATATTTTATTGGTTTGAAAATATAGGTTCTTTTTTTACTAATTGTCATAAAATTTTAACGATAGAATACTATTATAATCTTTGAAAAGTCTGCAAATGTTCATGAAGTTTCATCCCATAGAACCAAAAATATGAGCATTTCAATATTTAATTTGGCTACAAGTGTGTGTGTGTGTGTATATATATATATATATATATATATATATATATATATATATATATATATATATATACCAATTTGTTTGGCAATTTTATTAAGTTCCAAATCTCAGCGACTAATCAGAATTTAACAGATGAAGGCTCGTTGAAAAGGTAATGACCTGAATTGTATAGTGGACTATGTGACATATGCCCTTAAGGTCGCACCTTAAGGGGATCATCCATCATCCAGAGCCTATTTTGGGCACTTTTGTGCAGCCATAAAATGTTTCAATCATAGTCGTTTGTTTTCCTGGTTTTGCATAGGAATTACAAAATATCCAATATTTCCCCCAAACCTCTGGCCTTGATGGAGGGGAGACTAAAACTTGCTATGGTTTCAAATGATCTGAAATAACAGCAAGGGGAGACTTGATTCCAAATATTTCTTGTATGTTATATTTTCACTCTTTGGTTTTTATACACAAAGTAAATTTCACTGTGTATAAAGATTTTTTGTATATTGGAGATGTTCATAATCGTACCCTATTTCCAAAAGAGAGAAGATATAGCATAAGAAATATTTGGAATCAAGTCTCCTCTTGCTGTTATTTCAGATCATTTGAAACCATAGCAGCAAGTTTTAGTCTCCCCTTCATCAAGGCCAGATTTTTGGGGAAATGTATTAAATGAAAGATGAGGAATAAAAGTTATCATTAACACTCCTGTATTTGAATATATTGTTAAGTGTCAGTTTTAGTCATTTAGAACTGCTTTAAGGCTTCACTGCTCTCATTGTTCGACTTAATTTCAAACAAATATTACAGTTCATAGATCACTTTCTCAGCTATATTGTGAAAAAAAAATTTTAATTTTCGTTCAGTAAAACCAAAGTTACGATGAATTTTCTGGTGTCCAAAATTGTAAAAAAATATGTAAGGAGGTGAATGACGCTTTTTATGGCTGGTTTCCATAGCAACCACCTCGCTTCAGCGACTACTGTTGCTACTAATTCACTGCTGTCACAGAAAGAGAAGTAACAAGTGAAACAGAATGAAAGCATGAAAGGGAGATAATTGGGGTGATTTTATTGAAAGCAAACAAGTGCCATACATTGTTATTACATATGTGTTTATGGAGGCAAAAAATAAGACTGAAATTAAACAAAGAACAAGTGAATTTATTGGAAGCTTGGAAAAATCATGGATTACAATAGAAAAATGTGAGCATGAAAAGTAATATGATTAAACTTAAACATGGAAAAGTAAAGAAGTAGTTGTTAAAGCTGGAAAAGAAAAGGGCAAGATATTAAAATATTGCAGCGTTAAGAATTGATTATATAATGTTATAAATTAAATTTTAAAAAAAATCTTAATATTTTATTATTTTAAGTTCTAAATTTATATTTTTACAAGAATATCTTGTCCTTTTCTTTTCCAGTTTTAACAACTAGTCCTTTACCTTTCCATGTTTAAGCTTAACCATATTACTTTTAATGCTCGTATTTTTCTATTGTAATCCATAACTTTATTACATCATCAGAACAATAAGGAAAAGTAAGAAAAAACCTCTTTAGGTCATTAGTTTTTGTTTTCGTAAATTTTCCCCTGAACTTTTTCTTGTTGTTCTGATGATATAATAAAGTTATATAAAACTTTTATTCCTTATCTTTCATTTAATATTGTTTTTGCTCCCCTTAAGTGTTGAGCTTCTTTTTTTTTTTTATCTTGATAAGTTTTGCTTTGTTAAAGCTTTACTTTTCCATAACAATAATTATATAATATATATATATATATATATATATATATATATATATAATTATGTCTCAAATGACTGGTAAATTGGTTTACATTATCCTTTTTTGGGAAATTGGTATATTTGTACTAATTATGCATTGTGTTGGTTTGATAACAAGTAGCAGTACTTCATTCTCTTTGTTCCTTTTCATTGTTGTCTTTTTTTCTTTTGAATAAGAGCAATTAAAAAAGGGGTTAACAATGTGTTTCTTTTTTTTAAGGTTTTTTTTTATATTTCTCTTCAGAATACAATATAAGTACAAAATACCTCAAACCTATTCCCTATAGAGAAGGGAGCAACTCTTCAAAGCACGACTGCTCTCTTGTAATCCAGAAAAAAAGAGAAAGATTTGATTAACTCAACTGCTATGTGTCACTACTGATTTCCTGTTTGTGTTACAATATCCTGAAATGTGGCCATAACTGTAAAATTTTCACTTGTAATGGAATTTTCCACTGCTCTAACCTTGTTGGAAAATCCTGTTTTAAATTTTTTTTTTTTTTTTTTTTTTGCATCCTCTGCATTTAAATATTTCTACATATATATTTACGTCAAAAAATTTTTTTATTCTTTTATTTTTAGGTCAGTGTAGTTGGAGATACAGTAAATGTATCCGGTCAGAGCAATTGTACACCTGTGAAGGTTCCTGAATGTCGGCTAAGTGATGATCTAGGTGGTTTGTTTGAGCGCTCGTCCTTCAGTGATGTAACGTTATGTGTTGGAGGCCGAGAATTCCAAGCGCATAAAGCTATTTTGGCAGGTACGGTGGAAACAAATATACCTTTTTCTTTTGTGCATTTGGCTTAAAAGAATAACATATTAAAAATGAGAAACATTTTGTAATTTTAAAACTTCAACCATTTTATTACAATTAGTTTTTTTTTTATTTTGTAGTAGAACCTCGGAATACAGCATAAAATATTAGTAACAAAATACAGTACAGTATATAATACACATGTATATAATCAAATAAGATTATAAATAATATTGTAAGACTGGGCAAATACCATAACCAGGTGTTGAAAAAACATTGTATTCCACATTGTAACCTGAAAAAAAAAAACATATCTTAGGGTCTCCGTATCCTGGGGTTCTTCTGTACTATAAAAACATACCTGTCCTAGGATGGGTAAAATTAATTCTTCAAACAAAACATTTTTCTGACACTTGTCTCCTTACAAAAATTAAACCTCATGCCTAGAATCTTTATTCCAAGTGTGATCAAAGTTCATTACATTATTTTGATTCTAGAAAATGTCTATAATTTATGACATTAGCTTAAGGGTCCTTAAGAAGAAATTAAAATTCAAGCAATCTTGCTTAATTGATGTTTAATAACTATGAGTCAAATTTAATGCAAATCTGAAATATTTGAATTTGGTTGTTCTCATCTTATAATCCATCCTTAAAATATTTCAAAGAAAAAAAACTGAAATTTATGAATATTTGATTATTGATGCCTAATGATATTGTTAAAATTTCATAAAAATTAGCTAAATTTTCATGAATTTTATTTAAAAAAAATAACTCCATTTAAAAATAAATA
The DNA here is from genome assembly GCF_053919585.1 of Euprymna scolopes. NCBI lineage: Eukaryota > Metazoa > Mollusca > Cephalopoda > Sepiida > Sepiolidae > Euprymna > Euprymna scolopes. Next base: position 14,039,193 of record NC_136514.1, on the reverse strand, counting down.
TTTGTCAGTTTTTTTTTTTATATAGGGTTATTTTTTTAATTTATAAAACATCCAGTTAAAAAAAATCCTTTAAACTTGTGAGATACTTGGATATGGCAAGTATATAAAAAAATCAAGCATCATAGTGAACGGAAAAAAAGAAAAAAAAGTTTTATTTTCAGTATTTTAATGATTTGACATTTGTAAAAACTACTGCCTTAATAATGTGTACTCCTCCTATTCCTTTTTTGTTGACCAATTATGTGTTTCTGAACAAATTTTGAAAACAGCATAATTTTTTTACTAGTATATAGATTGAATTTCTGTCTGTTTATTTATTCACACATTCCTCACTTCGATAAGCATATATATTCTGAAAGGATATTACTCAAAGTACTTGGATAATATATTTTATTTGGATCAAAAAAGTGTACAACATTACAATGTCTGGTCTACTTCACCTTCATAGTCTTATTTTATTCATTTATAGTTGAAAACAGGTTCAGGATTTAAAGCATCACTTCCTTGGAAAAAGATACTACACTTTGCTTCTAGCAAAGTGTAGTACTTTTCTGATGCTATATTTAGTCTATTCTGTCGTTGAGACCTTTTTCTAGACAATTTTGAATTTTTGTTCCAATGTGGCGTGCTGTTTTTTGGGAGCTGTGTTCCCCTACATTGAAAACCTTGTTGTCTAACTCTGCGCATGTGAAGAGGCAAATAAGAACTAACATTTTTATTGATTTGTGAAAACTGATGAAATGTCAAGGACGGGAGAATTAAAGACTGTAAATTTTCTGAAATTGATTTTTATTAATATCACTTTACTTTAAACCCCCCCATCACTCAATCATTTAATGTTAAAAAACGTTAAAAAAAAAAAAAAATGAACAATAAAATTAACATGGTGCTATAAATTGAGCACAATATGGACATGCTGTTACTTGTTCAATCCCGGACAATGCCGAGTCTTCTTGCTAGTAATTCAGAGTACAATACACAAAGTAACTACTGTATTATTTCTAATCATTCAGCATCATTTTTCCCTTGTTTAAGGATCAGACTTTTTTTTTTTATTTGGCAAGCTCAGTCTCCAAACCTCATAGTTTAGTGTGTCAGCTGCTTCCAAACTCCACTCACATGCAAATATCTACTATTACTGCCACCTGTTTATACCCCCCTCCCAAAAATAATTTCTAGTGTGAAAATAATGTGGAGGTCTGGTATTCTGTTTATTATGCTTAAGCGGGTCAACTGTTTCCAAACTCCACGTTATACAGTTTTGTCCAATACTTGCTTCTAAGTTATCCTTGGTTGATCAATCTTTTTGCAATTCATGATTTCTCTGCTTCCACAACAACTTATTAAAAAAAAAAAAAAGATCAAACACTTCAGATGATTATTATGAAAAGATTATATAATTATCAAAAATATTCAACGAATTGTTATAATGAATTTAAATTTTTTATTGCTCTAAATGTTTTTGTACCTGTTGTGATATTTTTGTTTTGTAGCACGTTCGCCTGTATTTAATGCAATGTTTGAGCATGAGATGGAAGAAAGGAAACAGGTAAGTTAAAAAAAAAAAAAAAAAAAAATCCCTCCCAATAAAAAAATTGGTTATGTCAGAATTTCCGGTGCAGATGCTACCAGAAGCAGTGACAAGGCAAATCAGTTCCTTCACTTCTATTGTTCTTCAGTATTTCTATTGTGAAGTGATTTATTGAAATAAAATATAAGAAAAGGACATTATTGAAAAATATACAATAAAAATTAACAAAATTATACAGATAAAAATAACAATTAGTTTTTATTTGCAGTTTTAATAACATTTAAAGAATTTTTTTAAATTTTATTTTAAATATATAAGAAATATGCTTATGAAATTATAAAGATACATGTTTTTTTTTAATTTAAATTTATATATGTTTATGAAAGTATAAAAATTATTGAAATCAAAATAATAAAACTTCAAACATCATAAAAAAAAAACGTATCAATTGCATAATATTCCCAAAATAGTTTAAAAAGATTTTTAAAAGTGTTTTCAATAATTGTTAATTAAAATAAGACTGAAAAAAACTTTCCAATGATTATTAATAAAAGAAAGATTGGAGAAGCTTAATAAAAAAACGAGTACATGCACAGGGGAAATTATTAATTATTAAATAAAAAAGAAAGGTTGGAAAAATGTAATAAAAAAACGAGTACATGCACAGGGGAAATTATTAATTATTAAATAAAAAAGAAAGGTTGGAAAAATGTAATAAAAAAACGAGTGCATGCACAGGGGAAATTATTAATTATTAAATAAAAAAAGGTTGGAAAAATGTAATAAAAAAAAAAGTGCATGCACAGGGGAAATTATTAATTATTAAATAAAAAAGAAAGGTTGGAAAAATGTAATAAAAAAACGAGTACATGCACAGGGGAAATTATTAATTATTAAATGAAAAAGAAAGGTTGGAAAAATGTAATAAAAAAACGAGTACATACACAGGGGAAATTATTAATTATTAAATAAAAAAAGGTTGGAAAAATGTAATAAAAAAAAAAGTGCATGCACAGGGGAAATTATTAATTATTAAATAAAAAAGAAAGGTTGGAAAAATGTAATAAAAAAACGAGTACATGCACAGGGGAAATTATTAATTATTAAATGAAAAAGAAAGGTTGGAAAAATGTAATAAAAAAACGAGTACATGCACAGGGGAAATTATTAATTATTAAATAAAAAAGAAAGGTTGGAAAAATGTAATAAAAAACGAGTACATGCACAGGGGAAATTATTAATTATTAAATAAAAAAGAAAGGTTGGAAAAATGTAATAAAAAAAAGAGTGCATGCACAGGGGAAATTATTAATTATTAAATAAAAAAAGGTTGGAAAAATGTAATAAAAACACGAGTGCATGCACAGGGGAAATTATTAATTATTAAATAAAAAAGAAAGGTTGGAAAAATGTAATAAAAAAACGAGTACATGCACAGGGGAAATTATTAATTATTAAATAAAAAAGAAAGGTTGGAAAAATGTAATAAAAAAACGAGTACATGCACAGGGGAAATTATTAATTATTAAATAAAAAAGAAAGGTTGGAAAAATGTAATAAAAAAAAGAGTGCATGCACAGGGGAAATTATTAATTATTAAATAAAAAAAGGTTGGAAAAATGTAATAAAAAAAAAAGTGCATGCACAGGGGAAATTATTAATTATTAAATAAAAAAGAAAGGTTGGAAAAATGTAATAAAAAAACGAGTACATGCACAGGGGAAATTATTAATTATTAAATGAAAAAGAAAGGTTGGAAAAATGTAATAAAAAAACGAGTACATGCACAGGGGAAATTATTAATTATTAAATAAAAAAGAAAGGTTGGAAAAATGTAATAAAAAACGAGTACATGCACAGGGGAAATTATTAATTATTAAATAAAAAAGAAAGGTTGGAAAAATGTAATAAAAAAAAGAGTACATGCACAGGGGAAATTATTAATTATTAAATAAAAAAGAAAGGTTGGAAAAATGTAATAAAAAAAAGAGTGCATGCACAGGGGAAATTATTAATTATTAAATAAAAAAAGGTTGGAAAAATGTAATAAAAAAAAAAGTGCATGCACAGGGGAAATTATTAATTATTAAATAAAAAAGAAAGGTTGGAAAAATGTAATAAAAAAACGAGTACATGCACAGGGGAAATTATTAATTATTAAATGAAAAAGAAAGGTTGGAAAAATGTAATAAAAAACGAGTACATGCACAGGGGAAATTATTAATTATTAAATAAAAAAGAAAGGTTGGAAAAATGTAATAAAAAACGAGTACATGCACAGGGGAAATTATTAATTATTAAATAAAAAAGAAAGGTTGGAAAAATGTAATAAAAAAAAGAGTGCATGCACAGGGGAAATTATTAATTATTAAATAAAAAAAGGTTGGAAAAATGTAATAAAAACACGAGTGCATGCACAGGGGAAATTATTAATTATTAAATAAAAAAGAAAGGTTGGAAAAATGTAATAAAAAAACGAGTACATGCACAGGGGAAATTATTAAATAAAAAAGAAAGGTTGGAAAAATGTAATAAAAAAACGAGTACATGCACAGGGGAAATTATTAATTATTAAATAAAAAAGAAAGGTTGGAAAAATGTAATAAAAAAAAGTGCATGCACAGGGGAAATTATTAATTATTAAATAAAAAAGAAAGGTTGGAAAAATGTAATAAAAAAACGAGTACATGCACAGGGGAAATATAGGCATGAGGGGGAAAAAAGCGAAGGAACTGATTTACCTTGTCACGGCTTCCGGTAGCAATCATGATGGAAGTGATGAATATCAAATTTATTGTAAAAAAAAAAAAATAGTGAAGTGCAACAAAATTATATTTTAATCTAACTTTAAATTTGATGTAGTGATTTTTTCCATTAATATTTTTATATCTAACGTCAAAAAATCTTTTTAGGGCAGAAGTGAGTTTAGGTGGGCACACTCCCTAAATGGCAAAAAAAAAAAAAAAAATGTGCTCACGTTGCTGAAAATATATGTTCAAAAATTCATGGTGCTTGGTTCATAAAACTATGCAACACCTAATCGAAATTTTTCTTTTTCTTTCTTTTGTCTATTTTTTAATGTAACACTATTTTAGGGGATAATTTTTAATCTAACAAATATTTTTTTTTTCTAGGGGGGGTGCGGGGGTTCTGAGTCAATAATTTTCTCCAACTCCAATGATATCTTAACTCAAGTTATGTGTGCTGGTTAAGATATCAGCTTATCCCAAAAATATCTGAGACATAATAATAAAATATTATCCTTGCTTTAATTGTGTAACAAACAAAATATAAGTATATAAAAGTCATGTTAATACAAACGATTTAAAATTTTAAGAATTTTAAAATCCAAATTAGTTTATCAATTTATTTTCCAATAGATAATATTTGTCAGCTGAAGTTTATAATGTTCTGATTTCAGAATCGTGTGGAAATCACTGATGTTGATCATGAAGTGATGCGAGAAATGTTGCGTTTCATTTATACTGGAAAAGCACCAAATTTAGAGAAAATGGCCGATGACCTTTTAGCAGCAGCAGACAAGGTAACTAAGAGCCTTGTCTTTCTGATTTTCTTTTTTTATTGTATTTGTTTGAACTAAGTTTAACTTGTATGTTTTTTTTTTATTTGCTGACTGTTATCCTGATCTTCGCAGTTGCTTCACGTTTCGGCCAACTATAATAACTGATCTTCGCAGTTGCTTCACCACGTTTCAGCTAAAATTTAAATATGTTCTACAAAAACAACAACCCCCTCCCTCCCTCCCTCCCTTCCCCCCACATTCTTTTTTTTTAATTTTATTTTTGTCATTCCACCCCTACTTCCCTACTGATTCCCTAACTTAAAAATACCAACCAAAATAATAAAAACAATTAAACTAAAGTCCATAAATAATTATTAAAACAAATGGAAATGAAAAATTTTTCAAATCGATCAAGATTCCACTAGACCCTCTCGGCAGGGCATCAGAATATGCCGACTGCCTCCCTGCAGAGAGTAGAAGTCCCTCAATGGGGCTACCTGTTGGCCGTGGGTAGCGACCCGTAATGCCATTAGGACCGGATCCTGGTGGTTGAGAGACTTGGAGGTCAGATTTTAGCACCCCCACTTCCCAACACACTACTTTGGCCCTTACTGGGCTAGACGGTCGGATGGGCCCGATCCGATCAATCGGCTGGTCACGTCTAGCACACCACTTATACACATATAACCTACACAAAACCTAAATGCTACACAACATTCTCCCATCAACACAGATCCATAAATAAATGGTGAAAGCGGTGGCTAAGGGTCAATTGTATATAATGAATAAAAACTAGACATGTTTTCCTCTAATATTTCCCATTTTCTGCTTGGATGAGAAAAATTAAGAAACACAAATGCTCGAAGTCTACATTATATGCAAGTATACCATTCCTGTAACCAGGGCGAATGGGTTTCCCCCCTGTGCGCATCCCAACTAGGGCTCCGAGGTGGGTGGGGAGAAGGAATGATGAACCCACAAACAATCCTAATTAGTTACAAAACACCACGTAAAAAAAGACTGCTAGACACTTCGGATAGCGACTTGACTGAGAAGCAAGATATATATCCAAATTTTATAATAATGGAATCTACTGAAGAAATACTATTAACTAAACTTTCCCCTTTAAGATAAAGAAAATATTATCTAAAAATATAAAACCAAAAATGGTTAAAAAATTAAGAAATGGCACTCTGCTAATAGAAATCTTCACGAAACCACAAGCGGATGAACTCCTAAAATGGAAACATTTCAATAATATAAAAATAAAAACATACCCCCACAAAACACTAAACACATGCAAAGGAGTGGTAAAAAGCCGTGAACTTTCACTTTGTCCCATTGATGAAATGCGTTCATATCTGAAAGAACAGAACGTAACAGACATTAGACAAATTCAAATTTAAAAAGATGGAGAAATGATAAACGCACACACGTACATACTAACCTTTTACCAACAAAAAATCCCACCAGAAATAAAAATAGCCTATGAGAAACTGAAAGTCGAAACTTACATCCCCAACCCACTGCGTTGCTTCAAATGTAAAAAATTTGGCCACCATCAGAATCAATGCACACACCACCCAGTGTGTGGAAGGTTCGGAGAAAATGACAACCACACCAACTGTCAAAAAACTCCCAAATGTACCAACTGTAAAGAAAATCACAGTGCCTACTCCAAAGATTGTGAAATTTGGAAAAAAGAAATTACCAAAATTAAACACACGCTAAACATCACCTACCCAGAAGCAAGGAAAAAAGTTGAAACAATCAAATATTCAGAAATAACAAAAAAGAATACTCCTAATACTAATAAGCACAACAATTATCACACAACAAACTTAGACATTAAAATCCAAGACCTCACCGACCAAATCAAAATATTAATAAACACAATTGAAGAAATGAAAAAAAATATAAACAAAATCTCACTGGAACCAAAAACCCAAACATCACACCCAATAGAAACAACCCCTTTAGCCGAAAAAGAAAACAAAAAAAGCAAACACCAAAAAACATACCAGAGGAAAAAAGAAACAAAATAGCAGAAAAAAAAAAAATTCAACGGACCGGTCACGTTCACTCTCCAGGCCAAAAGACCACTCCCCTGAGTGTTCAGAAAGAGGTAGACATGCCAAAGGATCCCCTAGAAAGAAGGGGCTGACGGAACAGTGAAACAGCCTCTGCGGCGCATGAACCTAAACTCCCCAACACACCACAACCACGACGACGCTCACAATCCAAAAGTAGAGATAAACAAAAAAACACTGTGCCTCTAGGACTCGAAAACCAAGAAGTCATGGAGACTGAGGAATCAAAAGATATTCCTCTTACCTCATGAACCTATAAATGACGATAAATAAGGAAAAAAAATAAATAAATAAAAACAATACCCATGCAAAACCTTACAAATCATAACAAAACAACATTCCTACAATGGAACTGCAGAAGACTAAAACCTAATCACGAAGAAACACTAGAAATCATCAACAAACAATATGTCTACAAGAAACATTACTCAAAGAAAATCACAATTACAAATTCAAAGAATATAACATGTACGACAAAATATGTCTACAAGAAACGCTACTCAAAGAAAATCACAACTACAAATTCAAAGAATATAACATGTACGACAAAATATGTCTACAAGAAACACTACTCAAAGAAAATCACAATTACAAATTCAAAGAATATAACATGTACGACAAAATATGTCTACAAGAAACGCTACTCAAAGAAAATCACAACTACAAATTCAAAGAATATAACATGTACGACAAAATATGTCTACAAGAAACGCTACTCAAAGAAAATCACAACTACAAATTCAAAGAATATAACATGTACGACAAAATATGTCTACAAGAAACTCTACTCAAAGAAAATCACAACTACAAATTCAAAGAATATAACATGTACGACAAAATATGTCTACAAGAAACGCTACTCAAAGAAAATCACAACTACAAATTCAAAGAATATAACATGTACGACAAAATATGTCTACAAGAAACGCTACTCAAAGAAAATCACAACTACAAATTCAAAGAATATAACATGTACGACAAAATATGTCTACAAGAAACGCTACTCAAAGAAAATCACAACTACAAATTCAAAGAATATAACATATACGACAAAATATGTCTACAAGAAACGCTACTCAAAGAAAATCACAACTACAAATTCAAAGAATATAACATGTACGACAAAATATGTCTACAAGAAACACTACTCAAAGAAAATCACAATTACAAATTCAAAGAATATAACATGTACGACAAAATATGTCTACAAGAAACGCTACTCAAAGAAAATCACAACTACAAATTCAAAGAATATAACATGTACGACAAAACCCAAATATCCACAACAAATAGAGCAATCGGAGGAGTGTCCATACTAATCAAAAACACTATACATCACACAATCGTCAAATTAAACACTGAACTACAAGCAATAGCACTAACGGCTAACCTACACCGCAAAATCACAATCTGCTCCATATACATTCCACCAAATCGGCCAATAAAAAAAAATTAAATAGACATGCTAATTAACCAACTCTCACCCCCATTTATAATAATGTGAGATTTTAATGCGCACAGCAACAATTGGGGAAGTAATCAAAACAACAACAAAGGCAATATAATAAATGAAATCATAAATACAACAAACCTATGTATACTAAACAATGGTAAAAATACCTACATGAATCCAGCCAATGGATCCATGTCTTCAATAGACTTAACAATATGCACTCCATCCATTTATATGGACTTCCATTGGGATGTACTAGAAGATCAACATGGAAGTGATCACTATCCCATCATACTTAAAAGTAATCAAAAAATATCGGAAGAAAAAGTCCCAAAATGGAAATTACATAAAGCCAACTGGGAAACATTTACCAATCTATGCAGAACAGAATTAGACACAAACATTCTAAATAAAGAAGAACCACTAAAACATTTCACACAAACCTTAAACAATATTGCCACCAAAACAATACCCAAAACTTCAACAAACCCCACAAAAAAATCAAACCCTTGGTTTAATGAAAGCTGCAAAAAAGCTGTCAAAGAAAGAAAAAAAAAACACTTAAAAAATTCAATCAAAACCCTACAACAATTAATTTACAAAAATATAGAGATGCATGCCAAAACACGATACACCATAAAACAAAGCAAAAAAAACATCCTGGAAAAACTATATTTCACAGCTAAACAACCAAACACCAACTAAAAAAACATGGAATATAATAAAGAAAATAGCTGGAAAAGAAACACAAAATACCATAAACTATTTAATTAAAACTGATGGAACAAAATGCATAAACAAAAAAGAAATAACTAATTTACTAGCTGAAGAATTCTACAAAAATTCATCAAACAGTACTCAACATCATTCCAAATTCATAAAGAAACAGCAGAAAGAGAAAAACTTAATTTTACAACTAATAACAAAGAAACATACAACATACCATTCAACATAAAAGAACTAAAAAGAGCAATAAATAAAAGCAGAAATACAACTCCAGGTCCAGACGATATACATTATCAATTCCTAAAACAACTACCAGGGTCATCTTTGAAACTGTTGCTTAACATGTAACAAAATATGGAACACAGGAGAAATATCAAAATCCTGATTTGAATCAACCATCATACCAATTGCCAAACCAAATAAAAATGCAAGTAACCCAACCAGTTGCAGACCCATATCCCTAACCAGCTGCCTCTCCAAAACTATGGAAAGGATGATAAACAACCGCTTAATGTGGTACCTGGAAAAAAAGCAACCGCTTATCAAAATATCAGAGTGGATATAGACAAAAACAAAGCACAAACAACCAAATTGTACGACTAGAATCATTTATTAGAGACGGTTTTGTACACGACACCAAGTGGTGGCAGTCTTTTTCGACATCCAAAAGCCTACGATACAACCTGGAGATATGGAATTCTAAGAGACATACACAATATGGGAATAAGAGGAAATATGGCAATATTTATACAAAACTTCCTCTCTCAAAGATATTACAAAGTACGACAAGGAAACACACTATCAGATCAACCCGAGCAAGAAGCAGGAGTGCCACTAGGTAGCATATTATCCACCACCTTATTCTTAATTAAAATAAATGAAATCACACAAATTGTCGATGCACAATTTGAAAGATCATTATTTGTAGATGACTTTTCAATTGCATATTCTGCATTAAATATAACAATTGAAAGAAAGATGCAGTAATGCTTAAACAAAATAGAAAACTGGATCGATAAAAATGGATTCAAGTTAGCACAAAACAAAACTGTCTGTATTCATTTCTGCAGAAAACAAAAATATCATCTGGACCCACAACTACAAATACAAGGAAACCCAATCCCAATAGCACAACACACGAAATTTCTAGGTATTACACTGGACAATAAACTTAATTTCAATGTACATATCACTAACTTAAAGCAAAAATGCCATAAAGCAATGAAAATTTTAAAAGTAATATCAAAAACAGACTGGGGAGCAAACCAAGACACAATGTTAAAAATATACCAGACACACATAAGATCAAAATTAGATTATGGAAGCATCACATATAGCTCCACCCGTAAATCCTATCTCCAAAAATTATTAACCATACAAAACCAAGGATTAAGACTTAGTCTGAGAGCATATCAAACATCACCCATGGAAAGCCTATACATAGAAGCCAATGAGCCCCCTCTACATTTAAGATCGCAGAAATTAATAACACAATATGCAATAAAACTGCAAAGTGATCCAAATAACCAAAAAACATACCTTCCTTTGGATATCGCATCAAAGAAATATTAACTCAAATTAACAAAAACCCTAATAACATAGTCACACACACAGTAAGCAACAAACCACCACGGACTTTGAAAGATCCAAGCACTGATCTGACTCTTACTAAATACCAAAAAAACAATACCAACAACTTAATAAATAAAAGCCACTTCGGCGAACTCAGAGAAAAGTACCTACAACAGAAAGAAATATACACTGATGGAGCGAAAACAAAAAAAGGAACAGGTGCAGCATGTACAGATGGACAGAACCATCTCCAAATAAGACTTCCCATCGACTCATCAATATACACAGCAGAACTACAAGCAATCAAAATGGCACTTGAATTAAGAACGACAATAAAAAAAAATTCATTATATATACCGATTCTTTGTTATGCATCGTAGCTCTAAGAGGAGAAGAACTAGAGCATCCTTATACATTAGATATAATGAACAAATACAATGAAATTATTGAATAAAGTAAAGAAATAATGTTAGTCTGGATACCAAGTCATGTTGGCATTCCAGGCAATGAAGAAGTGGACAAATTAGCCAAAGAAGCCATTAGCAAAAATTTAACAAACATCAAAATACCATACACAGATTTCAGCAGAAAAATAAGGGAATATAACAAAAATAAATGGCAAACAGAATGAGACACATATACCCAAAACAAACTACACGAGCACCAACCCATAATAAAACACAAAAACAAAACAACAATAAAAGGACGAAGAGAAAATATTGTTCTAAACAGAATCAGAATCGGACATACCAAATTAACACACTCTCACCTAATCGAAGCAACAGAAAAACTAAAATGCACTTTCTCCGACAAACAGATGACAATAAAACATATTAACAGAATGTCAAAAGTATGAAACTATCAAAAATAAATATTATACAGTAAACGAAATCAAAGAATTGTTTCACAAGGTAACACCATACCAAATCATCAAATACTTTAAAAAAAAAAAAAAATACAACTCTTCAAATCACTTTAAACCGTAAAAACTCAAAAATTTTAAAAATACATAACTCAGAAAAAAAACAAAAAACAACAAAAACTATCTCAACTAAATACATAGCTTGGCATTAAATGACCCACAGTGGTTGATATGCCGTGAAGCCCCAATAAACCAACTAACCACGTTTCGGCCAACTATGAATAACCGCGACAGGATAGAAATGCTGAGTCTTATAACTATATACCAAGTAATTATTGCCCTCCGTAGTTGTTGTTGCCTCACCACGTTTTGGCCAACTAATCCTCTGGTCTGCTCTGGGTAGGATTGAAACTGCTATCTTCAGACAGTGCTTACCTGGAACTTTAGAGATTCAATGCCTTTATCCACTGCGCCACAGGCTCTGAAGGGCGACAATGTGAATAAAAACAAATCATTTTTCAGTGAATGATGCACGTTTATCCCGTTTAAAATTATAAAAACTATAATTATTTTTGTTAAATGATGAAAAAAATTTTTTTATGTGAGCGGTTTGTGCACTTGCAAAGAGTCACATATTTACTGTACCATGTTTAGTTTATAAGATAAACTGTTATCAATCTTGGAGTAATGCTGAATTTAGTCTAAGGAGGAGACGGGGATTTGTTCATAAATGGATTATATCGAAAACTGTTGTCAGAAAATAGGTTAGTCAACTTTATTTTTGATCCCCTACCTTCACCATGAGAATGCATTTGAAGGAGAGAAAAAAAAAAGTTTGGAGGTAGAAACAAGATGTGTATCAGTCAAAGAATCCTGTTTTGATCTCCCAGCTGTCTGTGACTTGATTGTAATTTGATGCTGATCAATAAGTAAAAGAAAGGATGAACTGCTGACTGTTATTTAAAGGAACAACAAATTCTTGTTTACTTCATATGTGGGAGGAGGAAATCAAGAGAAAAATCTGAAAACAAGTAAGAGTGGTAATCTGTCGAGTTCAGGCAGCAGTTACGCAGATTACAAAGAAATGTTCAGAACAGGAAACTTTGTTGGTTTGGTCACATTGAAAGATGGATGAGAATACTTAAGTTAGCTGTAGAACAGTTCAGGTGGCAAGTAAAGGCCAAAGAAAACCTAGGAAGAACTTATATAGATGGATGGATGGATAAATTTGAGAGAAAAATTTAGTTTGGAAGTCAATTTCTAAAAACTGTCCAACATGTAAAACAGCGGTTTATAACTGAAGAAGCTTCTCAATCTAATCTATTACAGATTGAAACTGTAACTAAATGTGAGGAGTCGACTGAAAAAAAAACGTATTTTAGCTTGGTTTTCAGAAAACAAACTCCAACTTATACAAAACTTTCAGACTATTACCTTACACAGTTGCTTACTTTATCCTTGCCTTTTTCTTTCCATAATGATATTTATAAGCTATTTGTAAAATACATAAAGGGAATGTTTTTAACATTTTCATGTATTTATGGAAACGATTTAAATCTTTTTAAAATAGTTAATTTTTTAATGCAAAAATAATTTTTTAAGTCAAATATCCTTTAAATAAACAAATGTTACTCATGTCGACAATTGAATTCTATTCATGACATTCGATTTCAAACAATTATGAAATGTGTAAAATTTAAACTTTCCACACATCGGCTAATATTTTTCAATTTTTTGCATTTCATTTTTGGTGATTGTTTTATTGGTCTTATTGTTTTCAAATGTTCACGGAATGTGATTACATACATACAAATAAAGGTATGATTATTATACAGATTGTATTTCATAAACACTTTTCTAATTCCTGTTTTTTTATTTTTTATTTTTTTTTATCATTTCAGTATGCTCTTGAGCGATTGAAAGTCATGTGTGAAGAAGCGCTTTGTTCAAATCTTACGATAGAAAACGTTTGTGAAATTCTTGTCCTTGCTGATTTGCACAGTGCAGATCAATTAAAAACGCATGCCATTGATTTCATAAACAGGTATACAAGACAATACTTTTTTACATTCATTTGCTTTTCAGTCTCTTTTTGTTAACTGTTGTCAAATGTAAGTCGTAATACACAAATGGGTTCAGTTGCATCTTCCATTTTGAATTTCCTTTATTATTGTATTTATTTGCTTCCCCACCAAAGCAAATTAGGCACAAAACCGTTTTTAATGTGGGGTAAAAACCAGCTCCCCCTAAAAGTAGGCAAAAAGGGGGCACTCTGGTTACCAAAAATAATAATTGTCCCAGTATAGAGGGTTTCCCCTCCATTGACTTGGACAAATTACCTTTAGTGCAGCATCTGCAGAACAGATACTACACTTTGAGATATTAAATCTTTTATTCATGTTAAAAAATACAGTCAAAATTAACGATGAACAAAAAACTTAGGCACATGGCCAACTCAAAAGGGGGGATTTTGGGGGTCGTTGGTCATCCTTGTCACTCCAGAACTAAACAAAGTCAAAAGTTTCTCCCAGCTAGTATCTTCTTTCACCATAATACCGCATTCACCCTTTCATATTGGGGGACGTCCTAGTAACTCCCAATTTTTAAAACATTTTTTATTGACGTGTAAAAACAAAAAAGATAACAATAAAATGGTACAATAATTCATTTGTGTCGAGGGCGGGGGGAAGAAAAAACAAAAGGTGATTAGTAGGACCCTCCCAACCCCGTCTAGTTGATAGACTGCCCGTTCCACTAGGTTTGTAAAAGGAACCTAAGAACATCAGAAAAAAGGCAACCCTCTATTGTCTATTGCTAAGTGGTCTGGTCTATGCAGAGGTAGATAATCCTGCTTAAAAATGTCTCTTAACAAACAGAAATACTTTTAAGTTACAAAGAGTTATCTCCCTTTAAACAAATTTTGATGTGTATCCAGAATTTTTCCAATGTTATAAAACAAAAATCTGTATGATACGCATAATTGTGATGGAAAGAAAATATCATACACCAAAAATCATATAAATTTACCAAGTAGTTCTATTTTTAAATAAGAAAATCAAATTTTATGATCACAATAGTGACAATTTTGCAACGTCATCTTGAAAATAAGGGAGATAACTCCAGATAATTCAGACATGCAAAATTTTAAAAAGTCAATACTTGTACAATTTAATCAAGTCATTAAAAAATGAAAATATTGAAAAAGTTATATTGTACGTACTCGTTATGGAATTAAGTTCTCCCCAAAAAAATTTCACTTCATTTGATCAAGTAGGTTTCTTTTTTTTCTTTTTTACAGCAGAAAAACAATTTATGACATCGAGCAAAATGTAGCCATGTTTTGATTTTTAGACCACGAGAAAGGAAAGAGAGGCTATTATTTAACATGGGAAGGGAGGGGTCGCCGCTTTAGACTGAGTTATCTCCCGATGCCCCCCCCCTTCTTTGTAGTCCAAACATTCAAACATTCTGTCATAAAACTTGTTTTTCTGTTGTAAAAAAAAATAAATAAATAAATAAAATAAAATACTCTATCAAATTAAGTGAATTTATTTTTTTCAGAAAACTTTATTCCATAACGGATACATACAAGATAACTGTTTTTTTCAATATTTTCATTTTTTAATGCCTTTATTAAACTACAAATACCAAAAAGTCATTTTAAACATGGGGACATTGATAAAACTCAAATTTTTTTTTTTTTTTTTTTTTTTTATATAAAAATAAAACTACTTGATTAGTTTGTTATTATTGGAGTACAATATTTACTTCCTGTAATGAGTACGTAGATCATACAGATTTTTCTTTATTTTTGATTTTTAATATGGGTGAATTCTGAACAAACACCCAAATTTTCTATATTTATTTATTTATTTATTTATTTATAACAAAAAATATTTTTGTTTAAATTTACTTATGTTTTGAGGCCCTGTCGGTGGGGCATTAGAATACTCCGACTGCCCCCCTGCAGAGGGTAAAAGTCCCTCAATGGGGGTCCTGGATATGACCTTAAACTATATCCAGTGGTGAGGTCCCAGCTTGTGGGCTTTGGGGAGTGTGGAGCCACCCTTTAATTACCATTGCTCCCAGGTCCACTCTGACCCGGAGTGGTAGTACCTGTTAGTGTCCCAACTATGGGTTGAATAGAAACCGACGTGAAAACAACAAATATATTCTATTAAAAAATTTTTTTTCTTCAAAATCTTTGGATTCGGCATTAATTAACCCGAAAAGGGTTGATATGCCGTAAAACAAAAACAACCAACTTATGTTTTGATATTTTTTAATACCTTTGTCTTATAGGAATTATTTTCTCTTTAATATTTTTCATTGTTTGTTATTTTTAGAGATTACCATTCGATCTAAAGTCTGTCTAATCAAGCTAATCTGTTAAAGCGTGTTAAAAATTTAGCATCAAAATGTAACCTGTGGAATTGATATTTGTTTTTCTTTATGTTTAAATGTTATAGGTGTAAATAGACTTATCAGTTTGTCGTCTAATTTGCATACGTTGTATATACAGACATGCATATGTAAATTAGATGTGCATGCTGAGAAGAGAACCACTTCTTAAAATACTTATTAAGTATTATGCTTGAATCAATATAGTGAGAAAGATAGGTGGCGTGTTTAGTTGTTTATAAATTACGGATCTAATTTATTTTTTAACATAATTTACAAACTTTTGAAGCAATTGTTTAATTTTGTCAATCAAAACCAGATAAAAATATTCAATTTTATTTTATCCTTAATATCATCTGTAATGTAGATTGATAACTACCATTTAGAACCGATTTTTGTTTGTGCTATGTGTCTGTCTGATAAATATTTCAGAATTTTATAAAATGTACTTTGAGTAATTCAGGTTGCATCACTCAAAGTATAAGGTTAACAACGAAGCATAGGGTTAGCAACAAAGATGCAAATAATAATGCAAGTTTTTTTTTGTTTTGTTTTTGTTGCTTGTGCATCATGTGTGGATATTCAAAAAAATGTATTTAAAAAAAAAGCATGTAATTATATGTCGTCAAAATTAGTAAAAAAATTCAAAAAGTATGAAAAAAGGATTTTTTCTTTTTTTTTTTTTCACTCAAGTTTACAAAACATATCGTCACTTGGACATAAGGGGCTACTATTTGGGGGCCATGTCTAGGAAAGATTAACAAGATATTTGTTTATGTTACATTTGAACTTCTGCATATCAGTACAGCCAGTGAAGCAGGCATCAGGAAGGGAAGTCCAAAGTCTAGCTGTTCGAGGGAAGAAACTATTAGAATAGAAAGCTTTCTGGCATTTAGAGACAACATAAGTGAAGGGGTGAGATCTTACTGCTAAGCGGGTCTGTTGGGGATATGTACGTCAAGGGGGTACAAGTGAAACAAGTTCATAAGAAAAAAATGAAGATTTATTGAATGATACAGTTTTAGTGACAAACTGATTTATTTCCTTTGGTTAACTTTCATTATTTATTTCCTTTGGTTAACTTTCATTATTTATTTCCTTTGGTTAACTTTCATTATTTATTTCCTTTGGTTAACTTTCATTATTTATTTCCTTTGGTTAACTTTCATTATTTATTTCCTTTGGTTAACTTTCATTATTTATTTCCTTTGGTTAACTTTCATTATTTATTTCCTTTGGTTAACTTTCATTATTTATTTCCTTTGGTTAACTTTCATTATTTATTTCCTTTGGTTAACTTTCATTATTTATTTCCTTTGGTTAACTTTCATTATTTATTTCCTTTGGTTAACTTTCATTATTTATTTCCTTTGGTTAACTTTCATTATTTGTTTCCTTTGTTTAACTTTCATTATTTGTTTCCTTTGGTTAACTTTCATTATTTGTTTCCTTTGGTTAACTTTCATTATTTGTTTCCTTTGGTTAACTTTCATTATTTGTTTCCTTTGGTTAACTTTCATTATTTATTTCCTTTGGTTAACTTTCATTATTTATTTCCTTTGGTTAACTTTCATTATTTATTTCCTTTGGTTAACTTTCATTATTTATTTCCTTTGGTTAACTTTCATTATTTATTTCCTTTGGTTAACTTTCATTATTTATTTCCTTTGGTTAACTTTCATTATTTGTTTCCTTTGGTTAACTTTCATTATTTGTTTCCTTTGGTTAACTTTCATTATTTGTTTCCTTTGGTTAACTTTCATTATTTGTTTCCTTTGGTTAACTTTCATTATTTGTTTCCTTTGGTTAACTTTCATTATTTGTTTCCTTTGGTTAACTTTCATTATTTTTTTATTTTGGTTAACTTTCATTATTTATTTCCTTTGGTTAACTTTCATTATTTATTTCCTTTGGTTAACTTTCATTATTTATTTCCTTTGGTTAACTTTCATTATTTATTTCCTTTGGTTAACTTTCATTATTTATTTCCTTTGGTTAACTTTCATTATTTCAAATTCTTGCCTCCAATCTATGGTCCTCCCTTATCAAACTTTCACAGAATAACACTTGACTAGCTATAATTATTATAAACAATTTTCCCCACTCTCTATCTGTGTCTAATTCTAAATGCAAATTCCATGAACAAAGCTTCTTTCCTAAAACTGCCTGCATGTGAAACACTGTTCCATTGGACTGCTTCCTGGTTGAATACAACATTGTAGCCATCAAGTCCAATGTAAACAAGTTCTTGTTGAGCCATCCCCTTGAATAATCTAATTTTACTCAATCTACACCATTAACGATTTCTACACTATCACCTTACAGTCATTAACCCTTATCCTCCAGTGGCATTCAGGCTTTGACAAGTGGTGATTACCTTGTAAAAAAAAAAAAAGAAAGTGACAACTTTTTTTCTTTTCTTTTGAAAAATAGTTTTAACAGATATTGTACTTGATCATTTTTCATAATTTTTGGAATTTTTACTAATTTCGACATTACATTCAAATACATTCTAATAGTCTTTCTTAAAATGTATTATCTTGATTTGTTTTTAAATTTTCTCGATTTTTGACTTTATCTCCTAAGTCACCTTTTCACTGTTCTAAATACTTATATTTTTCAGTCATGCAACAGATGTGATGGAGACAACTGGCTGGAAGACACTGATTCAGAGCCATCCGCACTTAATTGCAGACGCGTTCCGAGCATTGGCCAGTCAGCAGTCTCCTCCATTGGGCCCACCACGCAAACGGCTGAAGCAGTCCTAGAAACGGGCGTCCTCTTCTTGAACAGGCTGCCCTCCTTTTTTAAAAAAAGATTTCTCTTCTGGCTGCTGACCCCTGAAGAAGAACCACAATACATGCCTCATCTGTGCGGGTGTCATGCTACCATTCTGGTCTGCTAACTATTTTCGTCACCCAATCCCCTCCTAACCCTTGAAATGTTTACCGACATCAGCGCAGTTCGCAGCCAGGTCAAAAATATCATGCAGATCTTCGGACATGGAGTCCTTTTCCAGTATTTTACCATCAACGCCCGCACACCGTGATTGGTGATGTTGCTGCTCGCACTGCTTTCGATTCCATATTTCTTTTTCATCTTTCATTTCTTAAGAACAGTAGTTTCATCCAATTTCATGTCAGGATATTTTTTTTTTAATAAGAATTTAGCACATACAAACACACGTCAGATATTCTAACAACACGTGAAAGGTAAATTTAAATACTAAAAGAAAAAGAAAATTTTTGACATTTTTTTTAATATCAATGAAAAAAAAAAAACTTTTATAAGGGGAGAGTAATTTATTTAATTAAAACTTACATCTATATTATATATATTGAAAAGAAAAAAAGAAACCGAAGTTTCATGGATTTTTTTTTTTTTTTTTTCAAAGAAAAAAATTAAGTTTTGTCACCAATAATGATCAGGCAAAAAGCATTACTTTTTTTCTTTTTTTTGTGAGTGTCAGAGTGATAACAAACCTGCATTTACATATTATACTGAAATTAAAAAAAAATTTTTTTTTCCATTCCTCTGCTATGTAGGTAAATTTAAGGTTGTTAACTCCCCCCCCTCTCTTATCCACAAATAATTTTTTTTTTTTTAACATAAATACTTTTTTTCTTTTAAACATACGTACTTACATGGATCTACACTACATATAAATTGAAAAAATCAGTATCGTAATCATCTTTTCATTGATGGAAAACAAGCAAGAATTCTTAAAATATGTTTTACTCATAATGATCAGGAGGGAAAAAAAATCAGTACAAGTTGTTTCCTGTGAATGTAAGAAGTCGGGAGCAAGCTAACTAACATTTAAATAGTTTAAAAAAAAAAAATTATTTAAATATTTTTTTCAGTATCTTTGGTAAATGTAAAATTGTTAGCCTTGTCCCCACCAATCACATACATAAAAAAAAAAAATTTGAAAATAATAACAAAAAAATAGAACGTTTTCGTAAGAATTTTTTTTTGCTAACTTTTATTTAAAATTTAAATACATCTATGCTACATCCATACCTATGAAGGAGGGAAGGGGTCATTTTCCTAAACTTTCTCATTGATTAAAAACAAATATTTTAAAATGTTTTTTTTTCATTTGTATTACTTAGAATCTTCAGATTACTGTTCTAATCTTGGGTGTCATTTCTACAATGTTTTGCCTGATGTAACCTCCGACCTTCTTCAGGTGTTTCTATCGAACTCGGGAATCTGCACGGAATTTCGAATGGAACCCTGTATTTACTTCATGGGAGTAGCATGAAATTCTGTCCAAATTCCCGAGTTTGACAAAGATTTCTGAGTTCGACAAGGTACACCTGAAAGAAGGTTGAGGGTTACATCGACCGAAACGTTGTGAAAATGACATTCAAGATGAGATCAGTAGTCTAAAAGAATCCAAACCATACGAATAACCAATCCTCATCTAAAAAAAATTCAAAAACATTTCTTCACTGATAAAGATTAAACAAAAACAATACAATTTTTTTTTTTTTTTTAGTTTGAGAGGGAGACAACAAACTTTGATTTACATAAATTAAAAAAAGTTTTTTTAATTATTTTTTTTTACTTTCAGTATGTATGTATGTATGTATGTATGTATGTATGTATGTATGTAGGTAAATGTAAGTTTAACTGCACTTCTACATAAAAAGAAAATTGTAATGTTTTCTTTTTTCGGTCAATGTAATCTCAGACTTTCTTCAGGTGTATCTTGTCAAACTCGGGAATATTTCTGTCAAACTTGGGAATTTGGACGGAGTTTCAAACAGAACCTTTTATTTGCTTCATGTGGGTAGCATGAAATTCTGTCCACATTACCCAGTTCAACAGAGACATTACAGAAGAGTAGTCCAAAGATTCCAAATAATACAAATAACGAATCCTAATCTCAAAAATTCACAGAAACATATTTTTTTCACGAATAATTTTTTTTTTTCTCATGAATTTCAACAACAAATTTAGCTTTAGCTTTTACATGGATTTCAAAAAGAATTTTTTTTTTAATTTTTAAAAATTAAATATTTTTTTTTACTTTCAGTATGTAGGTAAATGTAAGTTTAAGTGCACATCCACACAAAAAGAAAATTGTAGTGTTTTTTTTTTTTTGTTGTTTTTTTTTCATCATTATCAACCTAGTTTTTGTGTTTTTAAATCTCATTAAATCCCTCAACAGAAAAGGATGTGAAAAAGCAGCCAGTTGTTGTAGCAACAGCATCGGCGGTGGAAGGGCAAACGGTTGGATGGAGGGAAATGACTGCAGACATGGATTCACGCTCTTACCTACAATGTCTGGTAATAGCAAAAAAAAAAAAAATCTTTTTTTTTTCTTCTCATCACCCGACGGTGGTTGCCGTTTAGCAGTAGATCATTATGTACATATCTGGCAAATACTGTATCCACCAAGACATTTTATTTATTAAAAAAGAAAAAGATGAAAACAATCATTAAATATATATATAATATATATATTCATTCATTTGAGAAAAAAAAAAAAAAAAGTGTCTCTATAATAACAAAAAAAAAAAAAAAGAGAGAAAAAAGAATTACAGATTTTTAGACTCAGAGCCAGCTCTCTAGTCCCTCCATTGTAACTTGGGATTTTTTTTTTTTTAATTTATTTTAATCATTTAGTTTTATTTTATTTTTCTAAAATAATTTTAACTGCTGGTGCTGCATTTTGAAAAAAAAAAAAAAAAAAGACAGAACTAATAATAAAATCAACCCCCCTCCCCCCCCCCAAAAAAAAACTTAAATTTGTTAGTTATTTAATTTCATAATAGAAGGTAGCATTGAATAGGAAAAAGGTTTTTGTTTTACAGAAGAATAACTCCAACATAGTTAGGAAGGTGTTTGGGTTGCAAGTTGTTTTCAGTTAGTGAACGGAAATTTGGGCTAAGATGTTTTGCAAATTTATCCCTCTCTTAAATCTAGATTTTTTTTTTTTTTTTTTTTTAAATAGATTTTGGTAAAAAAAAAATTTTTTTTTTTTATATTATAGAAATTGCTTCAGACACGCCATGAAGCCACTTGATATTTAACAAGCTAAAAAAAATTACTATTTCAAGGTCAAAAACTAAGCAGCAATAAGTATTAGATGGATTCTGACCCAGAAAACAGCAATTCTTCCCTCTTTGTCAGAAACATCATTCATGGAATGTAAGGAGTAAAAAACAAAATAAGGAAAGTGAGTTACGCGGCTGCCAAAAGTTAAAGCCAACGTTCACTTTTTACTCTTTATTTTATTTTTTTTAATTACTGAAGATTAAAAATTAAAATTATTTAAAAAGAAAAGAAAAATGTTTTTATCTCTATTTAAAAGGTTCTGTTCCCTACGAAAATATCTTATAAAATTAAGCCTGAACAATGGAGTGTGTAGTTTCTTGTTTTTACCACAAAATTTTAAGAATAGGATTTTTTCAGTATCCAAATACGTTCAGCTAAACAATTCTGCATTTTAAAAAACATTTACAGATTATATACTACATTAATAACCTCCATGTAAAAAAACATTTACAGATTATATACTACATTAATAACCTCCATGTAAGTATGAAAAAGAACAAAACATTTTTTGTGTTCTAATTTTGTAATTAAAAGGATTTCTGGAGAGAGAGAGAGAGGTGGGTACTGCAGTGTGTACCTTAGCTGATATGTTTATTTTATCTATTTTTAATTTTTTTTTTTTTTTTTTTTTTTTTTTGTCTACATACTCAGTGTCCTCCTGCTATGCCTCACCTTTTGAGACAAAAATACATGGACAATTAAAATGACCATTCCTTACTGACCGAAACTTCTTTTGCTATTCTCTTGGAGAGATGGTGAAATGAAACTTTGTTGCCAACTCTGGTTCAGAAAAATATTTGATCCAATCAAAAATCGCTTTATATCATTTGATTAATTTAGAAGTATTAGATCTAATGTTGCAACTTGTTGCAAGAAAAAAAGATTTTACAGGGAGAATATGTAAATGAAAATAGTGTTCAGTGATAAAAAAAAAAATTAGAGTGGCATTCTCTAAATTTTTTTTACTACTGAACTTTTTTATTTTTGTTTATCCTATTGATTGAAGCACAACTTTTTTGGATTATAAAAATATATATTTTAAATATTCTTAAATTCGTAGCAGGATGATTCCATTTGCTATATAAATTTAATTTTAAAAATTGATATTTTCTGAAAATTTTTGTTAGTGAATTTGTTTAATATTCAGATTATTGATAATTTTTCTCTTTTTTAATTAACTGTACAATTTATAAAGTGGATTCTATTTGTTATAGGTTTAGGAAAGATTCATCTCTCTCCTCCTGAGTTAAGAAAAAATTGGAAAATGTATTTTTTTTTTTTTTAAACGTAGTTTGAGAAGTGAAGTAGAAGATGGGTTTACATGAAAATCTGAACCCTATGTTAAAAATTGAACAGTTGTATTCTAAATAATTCAAAGAAAAAAATTCAAAAAGAAGTTTTTTAAGGAATGGGGTGCCTTGTAGATGTGTACCAATAGAAGAAATGTAACTTTGGGTTAAATTTGCGTATTTTAAACTAAATAGGCCTTGTCTCCAAAAATTAGCGGAAAGAGGTTTTGCTTTTTCTTTTTTGTTTTTATTTGTTGTTTCTTAGCATTGATAAGACCTTGCTACTGGTAAAAATTTGCAAAATATTAAAAAAAAAAAATTATTTTTTTTAAGTGGGTCTAGTGTACAAATATATATTATAAATTAGTTGAACTGAAACAAAGCATTTGATTGTACATTCTACAAAAGATGATAATATAAAGTATTTAATCTAAAAACTATATTGTCTGTTTGATGAACAGGGGTTTAATCAGTCGAGATGTATGGTTTCTAGGATAGTCGGTCTGACAATATAAGATGTTTTCTACTCTAGAAATGGGAAACTAATGAAACCTCCTTATGCCAAACATGCTCTTTAACATGTAGTTTTGAAATAAAAAATATTAATTTCAAATTTCGATTGACACTATACATCAGTTTGATCTTCCATTAATACCTTTGGTTTCACAGAAGCACTGGAAACTCAGCCTGCAGAAGTAAAGACACCAAGTCTGACTGATTTTTCCATGATTTGAGTTTCCAGTGTTTCCATGAAACTAAAATTATCGATGGAAAATGAAACGAACGTATAGCAATATCAATTGAAATTTAAAAAATTATATCTATGCTCTTGTACAAGTTAATGTTGGGCACTCTGATTATTTTTCCTATAATAAGAAATTAAACACAACAACATTATGGGAAACCATTACAGAAGCCAAATGCATTTCATAAATTTGAGTAGATAATTCAGATGCAAAATGCTAAGAATTTTTATTGACCTTTATTCAAAATGGTGCAATTTGCAAAATTTAAAAGGGTCAGGTGTTTGTAAAAATTTATCATTTCTCAAAAAAAAAAAAAACATTTTTTTTTTTTTCATCTAACAATGTCCTGAAGTACAAAACATGTTAATCTCGTTAGATTGCTATTTCAGTTTTATTTTTTTTAAGCACTCTCATCACTCGTGAAACCATGGGGAGAGAGGGAGTAGCTAATAACCTAACTTTGTAGCAGGTTGTACTGGATTACACAGTTGCAGTACCAACACACATTTTTTTTTAATTTGTTTTTTTTTTGTTTTTTTGTTTGTTTGTTTTTTTTTTTTTTTAAATATGTCTTATGATAGCTTGTCCTCACCTCATCAGCTTCTAACCAGAAGTGATAGCAGTTTTAGTGGCCAAGGCACTACTGCCACCTCTGATCCAACCAACAGTTTTGCCACTGAGCAGAATATAAAAAACTTGGTTCATCTTTGCAAATTAATAATGCCGTGTGTGTAATATATATCGTCCAGGTTAATAATGTATTTGTAGGATAAAAATCCAAAGAATATCCAATTTTCTATAAACAAATGTTAACACACACACACACACACACACACACACACACACACACACACACACAAAAATTGAATAAATTACAAATAATCCATCAAAAATTCAAACAATTATAATAAGAGTATAATATATTATTTATAAAATAAAAATCCAGAGAATATCCAAGTTTATATAAACATATTAACACACACACACACATATATATGTATATGTAAATTGAATAAATTACAATATTAATTAATCCATCAAAAATACAAACAAGGAATTTTAATATAAAAGAATCCCTAAACTTTTATAATGTGTTTATTATAATTGTTTGAATTGTTGATGGATTAATAAATATTGTAATTTATTCATTTTTTTTTTCCAGCAGTTTTTCTTGTTTATATATATATATATATATATATATATGATTTTAATTCCAACAAAGCAAATTCATCATTTTCACAATACACTGAAAAGAAAGTTTGAATTTTATAGACAATCTTCAGAAATGCCTTAAAAGCAAAAACTTACCATCATATGTTTCCACCTAAAACAACCATATTTCGTAATAAATGTGCTGAGAGCCTAAATAGACTCTTTATAAGTCACCATCTTGGATTTTGTTTCAATATCTATATACTATAGTTTAAAGAAGTTGTGAATATTTTATGAAAAAAATTCTAAAATAAAATTTTAAAATGTAGTTTAAATTCGTAGAAATACCAACTAAATTCAACATATCACAAAGTTAGCAATTGTATAAACCGACTTTCCATTAGAAAATCAACAGTTACAAAAGGGAATTAACCTATATAGCAGTGAAAATAAAAATTAAAAAAATAATTTAAATTGTTAAATAGAAACTGGGATCATCAGTTGTTCACCATGTAGCTGTTTCATCGATTTAGAAACAGGGAAGCTGTTAAATTCATGGCTTTCCAATTGGAAATACTATTTGTCCTGTGAGAAACCTAGACAGAATCCATTTACTATTTTTACTAATATATGAATAAGAAAATAATTTAACTAATATATTTAAATAAATAAATAAGAAAAAATATAAATAATTAAATGATAATAAAAGGTATGCTATTTTATGAACTAATCTCTGATACGCTAATTTGCATATAAAAATTATATAGGAATGAAGATGAATTAAAGAAAAAAGTTTAAATACCTTGTTACACGCACACATACAAATGTGTGCGTGTAACAAGGTATTTAAACTTTTTTTGTTTTTGTCAAATGGATTAAGGATTTAGACATTTGAAATTGAAAACAAAGGTAACTCATTAATGCACATGTGTGAGGGGAGGGGGGCTGTATTGGTGATCTTATAAATAAAATTTTATAAATAAATTTCACAATGAGCACTGATTTAACAATTATTATAAAAAAGAAAACTGCCTCCTCTTTCCTCACCTTCTAAAAACCCCCAAAATATCAGTATTTTTTTTTGTTTTAAATCTGATAAATTTTGTTGATAGAATTTTTTTTTTTTTACATATCTTAAGCAACAAAAATTAGTAAGAATGTTAGTGTAATTGGAGGGAGAGGTGTTTGCTTGGAGGTTTTTTTGTTTTTTTTTCTCTCTTCATTGTTGCAAAAATGCCTTATGAGAACATTTGAGAAGAGATAAGTTTGTTTTTTGTTTTTTTTTGTACTTATGCACTTATTGAACCGTGTTGAAATAATGTTATTATTTAGAAACTTATTCTTTACATGAGGAGATGGTGTTTTGTAACTATTCTGTACTTTCACCTGACAATTTATTAAAAAAAGATATTGTGAAACTTTAATTTAAATTGAAAATATTTAAAAATAGCACAGGTTAATAAGTGCACAAGCACCTGCTTTTTCTTTTTTTTTTCTTTTTTTTTAAGATTATTAGTGAAGAGCGACGATCATAAAGAGATGGATAGCAAAAATATGGGATATGAAAATAATATGAAAGACATTTTGAATGTATAATTTTTTTAATTTTTTTTTTTTTTAAGCTATTTTGTCCCTTGGAAAAAAATTTTACCATAATTTTTTTTTTTATAAATCGTGTACTTCAGCAGTTGAGCACTCTTGCAGTTTTGTAGTTATAATTCTATCATTTTAGTTGTAAATATGTTATAACTATGGAAGAAAAAATATATAAATAAACTTCACCAATTCACTCAAAAAATATTCCTTCACTTAAACTTGGGAACTCTCAGAATTAGAATCTTTTTTCTTTTTTCTTTTTTTTACTTTTGTTTTTATTACAAAGTGGCCATGTATACAATGACTGTATATGCAAGGAAAAACCGTACATATTCCAGCAACTACTATTTCCAACTATTGCCAAGCATAGTTATACAGTGAAATGACTCAAATAGTTTAAAACAGTCATTCCAATTTGGATTGAAATAA
This sequence comes from Euprymna scolopes, assembly GCF_053919585.1. NCBI lineage: Eukaryota > Metazoa > Mollusca > Cephalopoda > Sepiida > Sepiolidae > Euprymna > Euprymna scolopes. The sequence goes on along the minus strand of NC_136514.1, from coordinate 14,011,754 downwards.
AACAAGTTTTTTTTTGGGGGGGGTGAGTTTCGAATGGTAGAAATGAAGATATTATTTTGATGGTACCTTCTTTGTTTACCGTGTGTTTTTCACACCAGCTGTGTACTTCACCACGGCAGTATAAAGTGACTTTCTCCATGGAATCGTATCACTTACGTGGGTTTCACTGTGCCATTCCTTGTGCTTATCTTTGATCAGGTCATTGCAAGTGTTCCTCAACCATCTTTTTGATTACGCTCAACTGTGTGGTCCGAGTGTTTGCTTGGGAGAGTTTCTTGATTTGTCCGTGTCTTGTCGATAGCAGTTGTTTTGTTCTGGCACAGCAACCAGCTCCCCGGGTGTTAAACGCAATGAAAACAATAGGTACATTCCTTTCGATGAAGAAAGAGAGAAATGCGTGCATAACATTTGAACATTGTTCAGCAAGCTGGCGTGACCTCATCACCTCCCTGCACTCATTTGCACAAACACTTGTGAATCACCCAAACTGACAGCGTCAACTTTTAAAACTATGCATTCGCTGAGTTTTTGTTTGCCTCACTCATGAGAACAGTACACATCTGGTAAAAGAACCCCAAATGTGGGGAGCCGGGGATCTTATGAAAGGGTTTTTCACTAACTGAGATATGTGCACATGGATTTATCCAACCAGAGTTTAGTTCAACATGTCCGTAACATCATAGGTGATTGCAATGCAGAGCTAACTCCAGTGTGGATAACTTCAGTTTGATTAGCAATGAGTCAAAATTAACTCCGTTATCAAGGCACACAGTGTATCATAATAACTCTGCCATTTGTCTGTGTTTTCCAAAGACCAAATTAACTAATATACAAATTGTGCTTTTTAATGAATATCGAAAACAACTGTATGTGCAGCATTATCTTTGTATGTACAGTGACTGTATACATAGTGGTGATATTTAAAAAAAAAAATTTTTTATTAATATTATTATTATTATTATTATTCCATCTTTATGTATGTTCCACGGATGAAATTACATTGAGTCCATCTCATAGATTTGGAGATTACAGTGAGAATACAAATGTATTTGATGAATCATCAACTTAAGAGAGTTCATCCATAAAGCGATAGTTCCAAAACCATAGCAAGGTTGGCGAAGATACCCAGGAGGCCAGTTGAAAATATGGTTATATGCCATCAAAATTAATGTTGAACTTAGCTCTAGTTTACGGTGTTCACCGCTGGTCTCAGGTTGGTTGCCTATCACTATCTTAACCACTAAGGATCGTTGTGCTTGGTCTGCATTCATCCAGGAGATTGTGTTCTATGGGAGAACTTGGCTCAACCCATCTGAAATGAATGTCACCTCAAGTACAAGTAAGTAATAGTTCAAGTCAACTGAATTTATTTTCGTATATTGATTTTATGTTAAAGATGAGTGAAAATCTTTGCATATTTTGCATTGTTCAATTATTCCGGATGCTTTTAATGGGGTCATGCAAAATACGGACAAAACTGAACCAAGAGATGTTGATTTCTTCCAATATTCTTTGAGTTTTCCATTATGGATGCTGAACACAACTTTGGAATTTGTAGTTGTAGACATGTTTGATTTTGTCTAATCGTGTTTTGCAACCTGAGCCTAGTTTCTCTGCCACTTGATTAACTGTGAAACCATCTTTCACATGTTTCTCTGATGAAGCTATTTTTAGTGAAATATTGGACTTACAATAAAAAATATTGGACTTACAATAAAAATATTGGACTTACAATAAAAAATATTGGACTTGCAATAAAAAATATTGGACTTGCAATAAAAAATATTGGACTTGCAATAAAAAATATTGGACTTATAATAAAAATATTGGACTTATAATAAAAATATTGGACTTGCAATAAAAAATATTGGACTTATAATAAAAATATTGGACTTACAATAAAAAAAAAGTAAATAAAAATAATTATATCATTATTTCGGACACTTAAAAATTTTCAAATTTCTCATTTAAATTTTATTCCAAATAAGTGTTTTCTAAAAGTGTGTGATCATCTTTTACTTTCATCTTTTTGGTTGCTTTTGCGGTTTTGAAATCGTGCCGTTTAGGATTAGATTACACATCTGCACAGTTTTTAAATCATGCACAAAGTAATACACATGTTCGTGCATCACCACTTACCAATGCAAACCTAATACTTGCGGACGACGTTGATGGCCTGGCAAGATGTGAAACAAAACTAGCCAACTTACTTGAACGTCTGGAGAAAACCTATGGCATGCAGATCAGTATCAAAAAAAAAAACAAAAAACAAAACTGATGACAAAAATAATATCACTGCAAACATGAACCTGAATATTTATTCTGGCAGTTGTAAGAAGCTTTAAATATCTTGGCAGAATTGTCTCAGAAGAAAGGGTCAAAACGTGAGATATTATCCAGAATTGGCAAACAATGAAGCCCTAACAAAACTCAATCCAATATGGAAATATATGAATATATCATTCAAATCAAAGATTACTGATACGCTCATTAGTAACACCAATATTCCTATATGCGTGTGAATCGTGGATCTTAACAGCAAAGACTGAAAAGAGAATACAAGCAGTTGAGATGAGGTGTTATTGCAAAATACTTGGTATTTCCTGCCAAGGCCATATTACAAAAGAGTGTATAAAGCAAGTTTGTGGGTCCCATGGAAATTTCTTCGCCATTGTCATTGTCAAACAGCACAAATTACAATGTTATGTAATGAGATTATCAGGACTTGCTAAAACAATAATGCAGCAGACGATAAGAGGAGGAAGAAGGCGGGAAGGACAGAAGAAAAGATGAGGGCATAACATCAGGGAATAGACAGGCCTGAGTCTCAGCAGCACCATCACAATAGTGGGAAGAGCTGGTGAAAGTTTCTGCAGAGGCGCCCCCTACAGTGAACCAGACTACAGGAATAGTTAGGTAGACTTACCAACCACAGCAGGTCTCTTCTCTTTCTGTGGCTTGAATTACTTTGGACATCTCACACATGCTAGATGCCACATATGAGTTAGTAATTAATCACTAGTCTCTTCCTCTTAGAGTACAAAAAAAAAAGCGTCTCAAATCTAACAAGTCCCACACTATCAGCCAGGCTCCAACCACTGTGCCTGTTTGACAACTACTTTAATGGAATGTTCTCTGATGAGCTAACATTTGTGCCCTCTTGCTGTACAAACTTCCAACTAACCCGATAAGCAACAAAATTTCGGTCCGTTCGCTTTTGTGGTCATTGGATGCCAGAAAGCTTTCTACTTTTAATAGTTTCTTCTCTTTGACTACTAGACTTTGGAATTCCTTCCCTGTTTCTTGCTTCGCTGAGTGTACTAACCTGCAAAAGTTTAAATGTAATGTGAACAGACATCTTGCTGCTCATCTCCCTACATAGTGCTTTTATTAGACACTAGCGGGGGGGGGGGTACCTTGTGTTGTCCGGGTATTTGGAGGTGTGTTGTTGTTGGGGGGGGGGGAATAGATCAAAACCTGGCCGGGTGCTTGGAGGTGTAAAAGAAAAAAGTTTTAATAGGAAGGTAGTCTTGAACCCCGAAACTTTGGAAAAGGAAAAAGCCAGACACCTAGCCATGAGGGGAGAGGAATTGATAAGCGTGTTAAATTAATGTTTATAAATCGACAGGTGCGAGGAAGGTAAGTCGCATGATGTTTGACCTTGAAACATGACATAAGCAACGGCTGTTCAGCAGTGAAGATTTTGTGCGGGACAGCTTTTACCCCCCGTTTATTAGGGGAGTGCCTCGAGATAAAAACAACTGTCTGATATGAAAAAAGCCAACATTGACCAAACGTTACATCGCTTTCTGGAGACCATGGGCCTGCTGCATATTCGTATCAAATTTTGCTTTTTTTATACCGAAAAACGAAAGCAACACGTGGCGATCCAAATATGTGGAATATTTAACATTTCAAAGTCGGGAAAATTAAATAGACAGGTGACCTCCGTTGTTAACTCGTAGATATTACGATTTAGACGTGATATAAAAAGTTTTAAGAAGGGGGCGACCCCCTCCCCCAAGTACCCCCTCAAAGCCTTTTGCAGACATACACAAAAGGCGAACATACATACATGCATACATTTTCGCTTTTATATATATATACTAGCGGGGCGTACCCGGCGATGCCCGGGTGTCTTGAGGTAAATCAAAAATCCGGAGCGGGGGGTTAAATAATAATAAAACAAAATAATAATAAAAAAATGTTTTGGTAGGTGAGTATGAGAATCGAACCCATACCCTTGAGTTGGAAATTGATGCGTGAAAAAAAAAACCGTGCGATGTTACCATTGGGCCACCGCGACATACAGTGTAGACGTGTTTTATCTAACTATAACTATAAAAACAGGCGTGCGTAATAAAAGTTAACTTTGCTGCTTCCATTTGACCTAATTAAGAAGGTCAAATAGAAGTCACGCAGCGTAAGCGTCTGTTCCCGGCGCATTGCCGCGAACACGTCCGTTTGAGTTTAGTTTCATTTTATTTATACTAAAAAGCCCAATCAACACACGAGAAGCCAAAATAACAATAATTTTGTAAAAATCGACGTAAATAAATCTATACGCTACGCACTTTCCTAATTCCTAGATATTATGATATAGGACCTATATACACAGTTTTAAGCGATAGTAACGACCTCAGGAGCGCGTGCGAAAGAAGCCTTTTGAAGACATACACGAAATGATCACACACATTTTGCCTTTTATATATATATATATATATATATATATAGATGATCTCAAATAGTAGCCCCTCACGTCACAAGGTTGTAATATTTTTTTTTTATTTATTTCAGTTTCATATGTAAACTGGTAAAAATTTGACTCCTTTTGAAAGAAAAAAAAATGCCTTATCATGCTGTACTTTTTTGTTATGCAACCACAGTCAGAACACCTGCTAACTACCAGTTTCACATCTCCGTCACAATTCTCCATCTCGGAGCTTTCAAGGTAGCATTGAACGGCAGCTACGATTTCTAAAGTTTTTAATCCAGCACATCGTGCAGCTTCATCTCTTCCAATATTCCAATGCTTTCCCATCGACCATGATCCTCAACCCACTAACAGAACGCAGAAACCCCAATCCATTATGCTTTCATCATGAGTAGCATCTTCCACTTAGTGCGGATGGCAAACCCATGTGACTTATTTTTCATCATTCCTTCCGGTCCAGAGCAAGTTTGTTGATGGATGCCCAGTTGTTAAGATAATGAAAACCATTTTCTCTCCATCTTCTCCTTGGCTTTCCTCTGTCTCTTTTACCTTCTAACATACCATCAAAGCATAACTTTGATAGATCAATGGTTGCTCATCTGACATGGGCAAAAATTTTAAGGGTTTTACTTTTGATTTCATCAGAGAGAGTAGGGAAGTAGTTTGACAGAGGGTGAATATTTTGGGTTCTTTTTTTTTTCCTTTTTTGATCTGGCTATGTCTTGCAATGAAACACATTACATGATTTTGAAACACCTCAATGTAATTGACTAGTTGTTTAGCCCATGTGATACAATCAAGGCTGTATAAAACTATTGGGACAACATAAAAAAAACTTTTACTTTAACAGTTATCGACACCCTTTCTAATTTTAGAATGGCGCTGTGTTTTTTGGAAAGTCACCCAACCTAGCTTGATTCTGTTTTGATGTTATCTCGTGATCACCGGAAAAAGTCAGTTTATGCTTCAATGTTAGTAAAAACTATAAATAGTTCTGATATGAAAAAATATTTAAAAAATATATCAAATTTATTTCAAATACTTTGTATCTACAGTTTTGCGGCATATTTTAAAGAATATATGGTTCAAGTCCAAAGTTCAACCTAAATAAAAAATAAAAATAAATGTTGAATAGCAGGGATATATATTTAAAGATGACGTGGAGTTCATATTGAGGCACATATATAACGGAACTCATGTAATACAGACATAACGATAGTGATGATGAAAGAGAGAAGACATTTGTATTACAGGTCTTTTAACAGATATTAGAGATGAGGAGATACTTCACTTATGATGATGATGAGGAGGACACATAATACTTGGAAGGCTTTACACAATGTTCATTATAAGATGATAAAACAATTACCTTTTGTTCGTGATGAAGGATGCGACACAAGACAACAGTTACAACATAATGGTGACTTCTTTATTCATCTGATCGATGACGTCAGGAATTCAAATTTGTATCTACGTAGTCTAAATGTTCTCCCTTCACTTCCAAGGGATCAACTGACCACCTGACTGGCTCTCTTTTCTCACTGACTAAAATCCGAACCCATAATATAGAGAAACGTCCTTTGTCTATGACGTAAGAAGTGTGTTTTTCAAATGTGATCAATTTCACTTGATTTTACATATGCTTGTCCAACACACCTTTGACAAACAAAAGAATCATCAATTCTAATCTAACCTATTTTAAACAATATAATTTAATTTGCATTGTTCATTCTTTTACTGATATATTTAATATTCAGATTTCTAAAAGAATTAACAATAGACTTAATTTCTAGCATTCCATTTCTTAACTTTGCCTACAGGGTTCGATTCTAGGCTTTCTTTTTTCTTTTTTTTTTTTTTACATAGGTATCACCACTTATCAGGACCAAGAGGCCACTTGAGGATAAGGGTTAAAGAGTGTACAGTAGAAATTGGGCAATATAGTAATCATTAGTAATGAAAATTCAGTAAATTTGTTAACAAGCGGAACGGCTCATCAAGAACTTTTTTACGTTAGACTTGAAGACAACCATATTGCAGTCAACCGGAAAGCAGGAAAACTGAAGACAATTCCACAGGCGTGCAGTTCTAAGAAAGAAGCTTTGTTCGTGGAATCTACGTTTGGGTATAGGCACAGATAACGAGTGGGGGGAATTATTGATAGTGTTTTCAGCTAGACGAGTGTTTCTTGTGAAAGTTTGGTGAGGAGGGACCATAGACTGAAGCTCAATCAAACACTTTCCATGAAAATAACGATACAGCAGAGACAAACTCACAATATCTCTTCTGTGAGATAGAGGTTGCAGGGAAGAGAAAAGGACATCTCCTACGAGACTACGAAGTCTATTTTGAACTCTATCAAGGCAGGATAAGTCCTTTCTAGCAGCTCCTGCCCAGATGTGGCAACAGTATTCCATCCTTGGACGTACCTAGCTCTTATATAGATAATTACATCAGCAGTGAGATATCTACTGGATCGATAGAAGGATCCCACCATTTTTCCAGCGGCCTTGGCAACAGATTTGATGTACCTGTTCGATTTAAGATCAGGAGTAAAGGTCAAGCCCAGAAGCTTGTCAAAACTTAAGGTCTCCTCAAGACGAGAGCCATTCATTTCAACTGATGCCAGATGTGAATCAGAACGTTGATGATGTAGAGAGAAGCTTGGTTTTAGATGCATTAAAAGTAACCAGCCACTTCTTTCCCCATTGTACCACGTGCTCAAGATCAGAGGAGAGAGAATCCTAATCTCATTTTTACTTAACTAATATTCTTCTTATTTACATGGAAAGGGGACAACCCTTTTCCGTGTAACATACGGACAAATCTTTATGATATACATACCCGTCATGGAATGAAAATGTCATTTTCTAAAAATCATGTAAATTGATCAAGTAGTTTTTCTTTCTTATTTTTCTTTCACATAGAAAATCATTTTTAGTGATTTTAATAGTAAATCATAGCCATTACAAGACTGATTTTGATCTCGGTAGTTCAGATGTAGTTGTTTTCCTTTAATTTATTACACATGGTGGATCAAGGCACAATGTCTTGCTTCATCATGAAATTTGATTTCAAAAATTTTTTTTATTATAAAAAAATTTAATCAATTTACGTGATTTTTAGAATATGGCATTTTTGGTTTGTGACGTGTATGTACATAATAAAGCTTTCTGTTTTTGAAATTAGGTTGAACTCTGGACTTGTACAGAGTATATCTAAAATTTAAATTATCATTGTATCAGGCGAGTTGCCCAGATCAAACTGACTCTTATCTTTCATGGCCTTAGGAAGATGTTCAAGTTGTAAGTCAATGTCTTCTGTCAATAATTTTGGGCACATCTTAACAGGTCCTTCTATTTTAGCGGTCCCGTGTTTAGGATCCCACAGTCTCACATCACTGACGACCTCATCTTTTCTTTTGTAACAATGTCTGACATATCGTGTTATTCTTTCTGTTAATACTGAAGAGATCCTGGGCAACCAACCATACAGACGGCTAATGGTTGAGTGTGTTTTCCAGTCTAAGGTCAACACTGGCTGGAGCATTCTAGTTACTTTTATATCCTGGAAGAATCAGCTATCATGATTGGACTGCATACAAACGCAACTAAAACAGAAGGTATGTTCTTCTGCCAAATCAGCCCAATTGAAACACTAGACAGAACACCACTCAACCAAGTAGATGACTTTGAATATCTCTGCAATCGCATCCATCAAAAAGGATGCCCACACCAGAATAGCCAAGGATTGGAGTGCACTCAATTGGCTAAAAGTTATATAGAAACTCTGCCCTCTCAGAACAGATCAAGAAAAACATTTTTAGAGCCGTAGTGGAGACAGTGCTGCTTTATGGTTCACCAGTATGGACATTTCAATAATTATTTTTAATTTTTTACTTGTTCCTGGCCCGACTGCCTTTTTTGTCTTAAAGGAACCATCAAGACAACAATTTAACTACTAGCATTTTCTATTTGTATTCACTGAAAATAAAGAATTAGTAATTATTTAATACTTTTTTTATTTTTTAATTTTTTTTTTTTTTTATAAAGGAACTAGCAAGGGGTATCCGGCGTTGCTCGGGTGTTTTTCGGGGTATCTGAAAAAAACCCGAAAATGTGTGAAAAAAAAAAAAAAAAAGCGAAGCCTTCACAACGCGCAGTTGGAAAATAGTAAAGTGTTTAAAAAAAAAACAGGTGCGCGTTTTTGATTGACATGACGGTGATAGGTATTCAGCAGTTACGATTTTGTGTGGGACAGTTTTGAACGAGGTGAATAAATCGGTTTGTTTGTTTTTAAAAACCCGCTCCCTGTTTATTAGGAGGAGCGAAATGAAAGCTACAGTCTGATATGACGAAGTCGACATTTCTCTTGAGACAACTGGCTTTCGGCCTGTGATTAGAGTCGAGTTTCGCTTTTTTTTATACCAAAAGCCGAATGTAACGTGTGCCGATGCGGGAAATGTCGAATAATTAACGTTTGAAAGTCAATGAAATTAAATAGACAGGCGAGCTCCTTGGATAACTCTGAGATATTACAATTTATAGATGATATAAAAAGTTTTAAGAAGTTGTGAACGGAGCAAGCGCTTCTCTGAAAGAAGCCTTTTGTGGACATCGAGGAAAAGCGTACATACATACACACATACATTTTCGCTTTTATATATATAGATCACCACTTATCAAGGCCCAAGGGGGCACTTGAGGATAATAGTTAATGAATGGGAAAATGTCATAGTAATCATTAGTAGTGGTAAAGTGGATTACTTAAGGGGATAGCTCATCAAGAACTTGTTGATAGGTAATTTTTCTTAAATAAACAAGATCACACATGATCATTTAGGTTAGCATTTATTATATACATCTGAAACTTGTTCATCTTATCAAATCTTTTTTTCTGGTTCTTGTAAAGACGGTTCTCTATCGCTCTAAACATTTTCTCACACCAGAGGCTATTCTCTATCTCTACTGGTGAATCTGATCCCATTTGAAGGTCCTTCATAAATTGCAGAAATGTATCTGTAATTTGATTGTCCCACACTTTCTTCTCCATTGCAACCTCTCTCACAGACGTGATGTTGCTAGTCTAAGTCTTTTCTACAAATACTATTATAGCATGTCGTCTTCAGAATTTTTTTTTTTTTTTATTACACAGGCATCACCACATTATCAAGGCCAAGAGGCCACTCAAGGATAAGGGTTAAAGAGTGTACAGTAGAAATTGGACAATATAATAATCATTAGTAATGAAAATTCGGTAAATTTGCTAACTTATATGGAACGACTCATCAAGAACTTATTTACGTTAGACTTGAAGACAACCATATTGTAGTCAGCCGAAAAGCAGGAAAAAGGAAGTCCTTTCTAGCAGCTCCTGCCCAGATGTGGCAACAGTATTCCATCCTTGAACATACCTGGTTCTTATATAGATAGAGAATTGCATCAGCAGTGAGATATCTACTGGATTGAAAGAAAGATCCCACCATTTTTCCAGCGGCCCTGGCAACAGATTTGATGTACGTGTTCCATTTAAGATCAGGAGTAATTGTCAAGTTCAGAAGCTTGTCAAAACTTGAGGCCTCCTGGAGACGAGAGCCATTCATTTCAATTGATGCCAGATGTGGATCAGAATGTTGATGATGTAAAGAGAGAAGCTTGGTTTTAGATGCATTAAAAGTAACCAGCCACTCCTTTCCCCATTGTACCACGTGCTTAAGATCAGAGGAGAGAGAATCAGAGAGAACTTGGTCGTTTACTGTCTTAGATGTGCTACCATAAATGGTAGTGTCATCAGCAAAAATGTCTACGAATGATGTAAGGATGTGATTTGGAAGATCATTAATGTAGATCAGGAAAAGAGTTGGGCCCAGGATGGACCCCTGAGGGACACCAGCATTAATACTGTGAGCTTCTGATTTTTGCCCCTCAACTACTACTCTTATGAACCTATCAGAAAGAAATGATTTAATAATTGAAAAGACATTTCCAGCTATACCATAGCTAGAGATCTTATGAAGTAAACCTTTATGCCATACCCTATCAAAGGCTTTTGATATGTCAAGAGCAATTGCCCTAGAAAGGTTGCCTCCATCGAGAGATTTGCTAATCCTATGAGATATAACTGTAAGCACATCTGCTGTAGATCTAGCAGAACGGAAACCATATTGAGTGTCACTAAGAAGGTTATTTTTGTTGAGATGGTTGATTACTTCTGTATTTAACACAGATTCCAGCAACTTACTCATGACGCACAGGAGACTTATTGGCCTGTACTGAGAGGGGGATGAGCGATCACCTGAATTCTTAAATACAGGGCATACTGGTGAGATTTTCCAGGGTGATGGGAAGCTATTCTCCTTAAGACAACGTTTAAACAGTTTTGTAAGTATGGGCGCTAGTTCAGGTTGAAGTTTTTTGAGTACTATAATTGGAATACTGTCAGGGCCAGTTGCTTTACTGGAATCAAGGTTTTTGATTAGCTTGGCAACATCACGTACAGATATTTGTATATCACATAGCGTGTTTTCTGATACAGGAGGAAATATTGGGGGTTGGCGGCCTTGGTCGCAAAGAGTAGAATTAGCTGCAAAGTTCTTGACAAAGAGTTTGGCTTTGTCTGATGCTGACGAGATTACCTCAGGTCCATTGATAATAGTTGGGATGGAGCACACGCTTCTGTTCAGGATTCTGTTTGCTATTTGCCAAAACTGGTGGGAACCAAGCCGCTGCTCAGCTACTTTGGACTTGACGGATTGAGCATACAACTCTCTTGTGTTTTTTATTACTTTCTTACAATGGTTGCTGGCAGTTCTGAAAGTGCCTTTAGTTTCCATACATCTATTATGTTGGAAGCAGTGGAAAAAGTGATTTCTGTGCGCAATGGCAGCAGCACATTCTGGAGAGAACCATGGCTGGCTGTTAGGTTTTTGCTGGAACTTTTTTGAGGGTATGAAACGGTCTATACCTACAATTAACCATTCTGTCAGGTCTGATATTATAGAGGACACATCCTTTTTAAACATGGAACGCAGAGGTAGATCTGATATAAATGTACAGAAGCTATCCCAGTCAGCCTTAGTGTATCGATATACTGTACGATGGAGAGGTATGTCTGGGGACTTATTACATTTCATTTTTATCTTAATTGATACAACAGAGTGATCGGAAGATCCAAGAGGAAACAGAACAGAAACTGAACATAGTTCAGGGCAAGTTGTGAGAAAAAGATCGAGTAGACTTGCATACTGGCCGTCATTGTTAGGCACACGGGTGGGTTCGTGAACAATTTGATTGAGGTCATAAGCAATGGAGAAATCATGACAGAACCTCCCATCATCATCATTGTTCTAGTTATCCTGTACATACACTTCACTTGCCACTAGTATTTAACAATGTTAACTCAGGAGAGGTGTAGTTGGAGATTGCACACCTCCTGCCACAAAAATTTCACGCGCAGGCACCCCTTCGTGGGTATCCATAGTCTGTCAAAGACTGAAGGAGCCTTTGTATAATACAGCTTCCTATTTCAATATCTTCTTTCCAAGAGCTGCAGGTTTGTGGAACTCTATCTGCTTGGCTTTTCTCCTATCTCTAACTTTGCTATGGACCTTACTTTCGAAAAAAAAAACAATCTCATGCCTTTTTGATAATCATCTGTTATTCTTGTTAGCTCCTTACATCAAGTGGCTTCACGCTTTGTCTGGAGCGATTTCTATAATAAAATATTCCTATTTACTTGCCTCCCCACGAGGGCAAGAGTTAGACACAAGGTTGGTTTTTAATGTGGGTAAAATCCAGCTCTCCAAAAAGGGGTATTCTGGATAGGTACAAAAATAAAAATTGCCTCAATTATCAAGTATTTCTCCTCCACTGACTGAGGCCAGAAAAGGTGAAGTGTAGTATCAGAACAGATACTACACTTTGCTCCTAGCCAAAAGCCATTAAATATTTGGAAATTCCAAGTTATGACTGCTGCTGATGTTTATAATACTAATAGTCAGAAATGTATGATGACGTCATAAAGGATGAATAACTTTATGACATTTCATTTGCAAGTAATTATATTGAGTTACTTTTTTTATTCAGTTTTTTTTTTTTTACTTGGGACTCATCATTTATCATGGCCCGAAGGCTACTCGAGGATAAAAGTTAATGAATGTAAGGTGGTAGTGTAGTAATCGTTTATGGTGTAAATTAGGTAGAATTTGATTATTTATGGGGACGGCTCAACAAGAACTTGTTTGCATAGGATTTGAAGTCTACTATGTTGTATTCAACCGGGAAGTAGGCCAGTGCAACAGTATTCCACAGGGGGTCAGCCGCAGGAAAGACGCCTTGTTCATAGAATCTGTGTTTAGATTTAGGCACAGTTAGAATGTGGGGAAAATCGTATGTAGTGGTTGTAGCTAGTAGAGTGTTTTCTGAGAACGTTTGTCTTTTAATTATTTCTGTCATTCAATTCTTCTCACTGTTTCCCTTACTGCTCATTTACTGTGCACGATTATGAGTAAGCGTTTAAGTAGCATAGTGGATATTCCGGGCCGAGATGGTTCGTTTTCTAATTATGTATACAGCCACTGTCCATATGGATGACCCATCCTCTGTCTGTTCTTTATTTTAATGGATGACCTCCTCCTTTTGTTGCATAGTCATTTATGACGTTATAAAGGTTCTGAAGTTAGTGCTCCCAATGATACTTGGTTAAACAGAACTGAGAGGGGAAAAATAACGAAATACCAAAATGAAAAGAAATTGGAATCTTAGGAAGATTTCCATCATTCCAGTAATTATAGGAGCAACCAGACTCATTGAAAAGAATTTCAAAAACTACCTAACATACCCGGTGAACTAAGTGCAAGAAGGATACAAACAATTGCACTTTTTTTTTTTAATATGTATAGGCATCACCACATTATCAAGGCCAAGAGGCCACCCGAGGATAAGGGTTAAAGAGTGTACAGTAGAAATTGGACAATATAGTAATCGTTAGTAATGGAAATTCAGTAAATTTGTTACTTTATATGGAACGGCTCATCAAAAACTTGTTTACATTAGACTTGAAGACAACCATATTGTAGTCAGCTGGAAAGCAGGAAAACGGAAGACAATTCCACAGGCGTTGAATGGCTCTCCTCTTGGGGAGGCCTCAAGTTTTGACAGGCTTCTGGGCTTGACCATTACTCCTGATCTTAAATGGAATACGTACATCAAATCTGTTGCCAAGGCCGCTGGAAAAATGGTGGGATCCTTCTATCGATCCAGTAGATATCTCACTGCTGATGCAATTCTCTATCTATATAAGAGCCAGGTACATCCAAGGATGGAATACTGTTGCCACATATGGGCAGGAGCTGCTAGAAAAGACTTGTCCTGCCTTGATAGGGTTCAAAATAGACTGCGTGGCCTGGTGGGAGATGTCCTTTTCTCTTCCCTGCAACCTCTATCTCACAGAAGAGATGTTGCGAGCTTGTCTCTGCTTTATCATTATTTTCATGGAAAGTGTTCGACTGAGCTTCAATCTATGGTCCCCCCTCGCCAAACTTTCACAAGAAACACTAGACTAGCTGAAAAGATTATCAATAATTTTCCACACTCTTTATCTGTGCCTAAACCTAAACATAGATTCTATGATCAAAGCTTCTTTCGTAGAACTGCACGCCTGTGGAACTGTCTTCCGTTTTCCTGCTTTCCAGCTGTCTATAATATGGTTGTCTTCAAGTCCAACGTGAACAAGTTTCTGATGAGCCGTTCCACTTAAGTTAACAAATTTACCGAACTTCCATTACTATCGATTACTATATTGTCCTTTTGACTACTCTACACTCTTTAACCCTTATCCTTGAGTGGCGTATCGGCCTTGATAAGTGGTGACGCCTATGTAAAAAAAAAAGTTCTAAGAAAGGAGTTTTGCTCATGGAATCTACGTTTAGGAAACTGTTAGAATCTTTTAAAGATATCTTCGTTGAGATGTATGAGATAGTGGGTGAATGTCTGGCATCCAGCAGGATGCCTCATCCCCAGCTGGAATAAAATAAGAAAATAAAAAAAAAATATTCTCTCAAATGTCTTGTGCATTCTGTTTAGTTGATGATGTCACAAAACGATGGCCTCATTCGTTTTGGATTGGCATAAATCATCTTTCCAATGCCTCACCTTTTTTATGGATGATGCCATCTGGTGTGCACAGAAACAAACAAACAAAAAATTCACAGTTTTAGTAATATATGAAGAGTTTGAATGCAAAGAAAGCAAACATAAATCAAGCCACTTTTATATTATGTAAGACATGATTTTTGGAGTTGTGCTCACGTGTTGAAAGAAAGTGCATATATATATACATAAAATCACAATAGTTTCTTTCTTAGAACTGCACGCCTGTGGAACTGTCATCCATTTTCCTGCTTTCTAGCTGACTACAATATGGTTGTCTTCAAGTCTAACGTAAACAAGTTCTTGATGAGCCATTCCACTTAAGTTAACAAATTTACCGAATTTCCATTACTAACGATTACTATATTGTCCAATTGACTACTACTATACACTCTTTAACCCTTATCCTCGAGTGGCCCCTGGGACTTGATAAGTGGTGGTGGCTATGTAAAAAAAAAAAAATATATATATATATAAAGATAATTATCTTTCTATATTCTAGACTAGCAGGGGGTTGGTGTTGCCCGGGTTTTTAGGTGGTGTAGTAAGGACCCCCATGGTTGGGGGGTCAAAACAACAATTGCTCGGATGTGTGCAGGTGGAGTAGTAAGTAATCTTGTTTGGGGAGGGGGGAGCAAAACAATAGTAGCCACAGGTGTTAAAAAGGGGGGAAAAAAGTGGTGGCAGGCAGGTTCAAACCCGTAACACGAAGGAGAAAAAAAAATGGTTAAAAAAAAAAAACATGACGTCTTTGCCAATGTCTCCATCGTCCGACTGGAAGTTCGGAACATTGAAATTAAGGTTAATCAATCGAAAAAAAAGAGGATGACTTGCTAAAATGTTGGCAAAAAAGTGACCCCTCCTTGTACAAAACGACCTAGTTTTGGGCCAAGTTTTCGATATTTGTCGTCCGAAGGATCAAGGTTTAAAATGATACCAGTTTCGTCCAGTTCCGTCGCCTCTGTTGAAAGTTTTTTGCAAGACATACAAACACATGCATTTTGCCTTTTATATATTAGACTAGCGAGGGGTATCCGGCGTTGCCCGGGTGTTTGGAAGTGTGTATGTAAGAGAGGGTGACGCTGTTTTAATATTATAAAAAAACACAATGTTAAAAAAAATTGGAACAACCAAAACAAAGCAAAACCACAAACAAACGTAAAAAAAAAAGGTGTACAAGAGGAAAAAAGTTTAGATAGGAAAACAGGCTCGAACCCGAAGCATCGAGGCTAAGGCGGAAAAAAAAAAATGCTTGACACGTTACCTCTACGCCAAAGAGACATACAATTGAGAACGGATAAAATTAACCCTTTAAAAACACTTGCAGGTGGTTTAAACTAACGTCAACGTTTTCTAGGTCAAACATGACGTTATTGTCGTAGTAGCAGGAGGAGAGAAAATGAAGGAATGGTTTTTTCGGCACTCCGCCCTGTACAAAACTGATGATTTTAGGGTGAAGAATTAATGTTTTTGGCAAATTTTTCGATATTTGTCGGGCGAAGGTTCGTGCTTTAAAATGATACTTATGTGGCGAAAATCCATGGCTCGTGTCGAAAGTTTTTGCGAGACATACAAACACACACACACACACATTTTCGCTTTTATATATATAGACTAGCGGGGGTACCCGGCGTTGCCCGGGTGTTTGGTGGTGTGTGTGCTGTTAAATAAAAAAGAAACCGGGGGGGGGGGGTAAAAGCTGGTAGGATCGAACCCAAAGCCCTGAGGAGAAGTTTGAAAATAAAATCGGCCAGCCAGTATGAGTTACTGAAAGATGTTTGAATTTATTTAAGTAAGAACCAAATTGACAGGTGCGCGCACAAGTTACGACGATGATGACGATGGTCAATGACCAGGTTTGTTTGTTATAAGCGAAGTAAAAAAAGAAAACAATGTTAAAACTTAAGCGGGGGAGGGGGGTAATCAAAACATCAATAAAAAAACTAACGTAAGGCAAACGATCGATGTTAAATGTAAAAATCGAAATCAGGTCATGACGTCATCTGACGCATGCGTAGAATCGGCCGTCGTCATGAGAGGACCGTTTTTGTTGCCCCCCCTCCCCCTGTCGAAAATTGTCAATTTCGGGGTGAAAAAATGAACGTTTTTGGCCAATTTTTCGATATTTTTCGTGCGAAGGATGGGGCTTCAATATGATACTGGGTTTGTGAATTCTCGTTGTGTCTGTCGAAAGTTTTTAGCGAACACACATACATACATACATACACACATACATACATACACACATACATACATACATACACACATACATACATACATACACACATACATACATACACACATACATACATACACACATACATACATACATACACACATACATACATACATACATACATACACACATACATACATACATACACACATACACACATTTTCGCTTTTATATATATAGATTGCTGTAAGCATTCTTTTGTAAACTTTTTTTGCATATATTCGCTAAACGTTTCAAGAAGTTTAAAATGCTTTGGACAAGGTTTTTCAATTTCATTGGTGCCGTCTGGACACTGTTGTTGCCTGCTATTGACTTCTTCTGAAATAATTCATGTCTATGACACGTCTTTGCTTTGGCCACAGGTGAAAAATATAGATAAAAATCTTTGGGATATTTCCAATTAAAAAGGAAATTATATCTACATTTAAACTTATACCCCTTCCCACAAAGAAGAATTAGATTTTGGCATTTATTACTGTAAATAATAATAATATTACTGTAACTAAGATAACAAAAAAAGATGAAAAACAATTATGCAACAAATAAATGTTACGAAAGGAAAGACTCTTCTACCTACCTGGATAGGTTTATTTGTGTTTAAACTTATTTTAAAGCGTGTTTTAGTTCAAAATAAACTTAGTGTTCACTCTGTTAGAGTTGGAATAAAAATGGTTGCCCATAAGCCCTTCACAAGGACGCTTAAAATCGAAAATGAAACAAACACTGGTAGAAACACATTAAATAAATGTCAACAATCGAGTGAAAATGTTAAGTTCTTCCAGTACTTCGTTTCGATTTTTTTCCCTGCATTGCTATAGCCTTCTTATACTCCTCCATATCTATTTACCAGCAATGCTTGAACCAAACTATTTGTTTTATATATAGTTATCCACAAGCATTGACTATTGTACACTCATTAACTCTTATACTCAAGTGGCCTCTGGGCTTTGTAAAAAAAAAAAGAAAAAAAAAAGAAAAGTGTAGCACTCATCCCAAGCCCAGGATCAGACTAACAGCAATTGAGTTAATAGCCAGTAGCTCTACCCAACAGATCCTGGATTGGCACCATCAGTAATGACATCCTTATACAAAAATCGACTGTCACTTCCACAGTGCACCATTCATTTTTATTTACAAAGAGCTTTGCATTATGCTAAAGTAATAGAAAACAAAAGTGCTCAACCGAAAGTGGGGATAGGGGGTACGTTTATATACTCATCCACAGACTGTTTCATTGTATCACAGCTCATTAGTATGACTAGACCAGTACCCATCCCAAACACACACACACAGCCTACATATACAGTCATTATCCACATAGATGACATGTGACCTCTATTTTAATGGATGTTTTTATTACTTTATCATTTATGACGTCATAAAGGATATTTTCCTGGTCTATTCAATGTTTTCTTTTTGTATGGATGAGGTAAGCCTGTTGTGGGCTCAAAAATGGCTTGGTGTCTTTCAGCTGTTTTACTGGATGGCGTCCCTTTGTAACATCATCCAGCGTGTACGGAGACAAACAAGATCCACAGAGTTTTAGTAAGATATATCGATCTTCAATGGCTCATGGCTGGTATATCTGGTATATATATCTGGTATATATATCTGGTATATATATCTGAATAAAGAAGTGTAGAAGCAGCAGCAACACTTCACGTTTCGTTAGTTTGAATATTTTCAGTTTATAAACTCAGTGTTTTTTTTGTTTTTTTTTTACAATGGAGTCACCACTTATCAAGGCCTGGAGGCCACTCGAGGATAAGGTTAATGAATGTACAGTAGTCAATGGGAAAATGTCATAGTAATCGTTAGTGGGAATTGGGTAAATCAGATTACTTAAGAGGAGGGCTCAAGAACTTGTTGACATTGGACTTGAAAACAACAATATTGTATGTAGTCAGTTGGGAAGCAAGAAAACTGAACACAGTTCCCCAGGCGTGCAGTTCTAAGAAAGAAGCTTTGTTCATGGAATTTATGTTTTAGGTTTAGGCACATAAAGAGTGGAGAAAATTATTGATAGTGGTTTCAGGTAAACAAATCTTTTCGTGAAGATCAGGCCAGGGGAGACCATAGATTGGAGCTCAGATGAGCACTTGCCATGAAAATAGCGATAAAGTAAAGACAGGCTCACAATGTCTGTGGAAAAGAGGTTGCAGAGAAGAGAGAAGGGTATCCCCCACTAGGCTACAAAGTCTATTTTGAACTCTATCAAGGCAGTATCAGCTAATCCTGTCCAGTACTCTATCCTTGCTGATTGGTTCAAGCATTCAGCTTCATTTCTGGCTTGCCCAATCAGAGGACATCTCTTAGGTGAGCTGAGCACATGACAGTTAATAAAAAAAAGGTTAATCACATGGCAACTTTTTCTTTGCTTGGTTGGAACGCAGTATTGACAACAGCTCCATATGACTCGGACCAACCCCTAAACTTCTCTCTTGATGGGTAACAGAATTCTCCTGGGCCTTTGGACTTGGGTTTGACTTTGTCAAGAAGAATCCATCATGGCTATCGCTAATCCCTAGCTTCAATGCACATCGACTCTCTCCTCTTCCAACATGACTTCTTCGCCTTTGGTCTCCGTCCAACGATTAGGAGGTGGTGTTGGAAGAGGAAAAAGTCAATGTTTCTTGGTTTTCATTCCTGTTCTACATCACAAAGATAATCAAAGTTGTTTTTTAAATGAGACTTCGTTTTTCTATTTTACCAAAACATTTTGCATTTGCTTCCCTTCATAGCATTTGGCGATAGCATAGAGAGAAGAGTTCCAGGCTGCCACCGAAGCAATCAAGTTACAAATTCAGCTTGACATATTTGTCTGTTCTAGCCACATAGAAGATCTGTGATACAGCGAAACAGACTTTGTGGATGAACACACACTCACACTCACACTCACACATATATATATTTCTGACAAAGGAGTAAGAATTGCTTTCTGGATGGAAATCTGTCTATTTATCAGTAGCTAGCTTTTGACCTTGAAGTATTTTTTCTATTTTTTTTACATCTTTACATAAAAAAGCTTCATGCCTTGTTTTGATTGATTTTTATGTATACTAGCTGAGCTACACGGTACTGAAGGATAACGTATAAAAGGTTATATGTCTGTCTGTCTCCATATTTTCAAACTCTATCTCCTCCGAAACCAAGTCATAGGTTTTTATAGGATCAAAAATGGCTCAAAAATTTAAAAAATTGTTAGATATTTTGTACATTCATCTTAGTTTATTTTTAATTTTTAATGTTTAATCAGTTCATATGCTTGTCATGTTGGTACAGTGGTAACGTCACCAGCTTTGAATGCTACAGTTTTGGTTTTGATTGTAGCTGATGGCACCCAAATACTTTGTGTTTTTACTTTTGAAATCACGACTCTAATAATATATACGAAATCTGGAAAAAATTAAAATATCATATTTAAGCGTATTTTATGCCCGGTAAATCCCCCCCCCCCCGTTTGTTAAAGTATATAAGAAAGAGACATGTAAGGTATTTCACAGCAAAAGAAAAGGAAAGGAAAAAAGAAAAGGTTTAGCAAAAAAAGAAAAAGATAAAAACTAACTGAACTGCTAATAATGTCTAATAACATTTATAATGGATTAAACATATGCACAATATCCAATATAGATGACTAGCAGGTCGGCTAGCGTTATCCGGTCATAAAATAGGATTAAATATGATATTTTAATTAATTCATATTTATTATTAATTATTATAGAACCAATTCTCTATTGATTATTATATTGTACCAATATATAGTAGTGATTTCAAAAGTTAAAAAAAAAAAATTATAACTTTGGTGCCATCAGCTAGAATCGAAACCAAAACATGTAGTTCTTCAGCTTTATTCATTACTATTTAAGCGAAGTCGATACGCATCCAAAAACTGTTTTAAAAATAACATTTGTTAAAAATATGATTGTATATTTGCACATGCATTACAATAACGTTTTGTCGACTTATACCTACCCAGTTCCATTTTTTTTTTAAATTTTGACCCCTTAGCAGCTATTTGTACTGGCTAAAAACCAGATCGAATTTGTTTCATAGGTCCAAATCCCATATCTTTCAACTTTCAAGTCTATACACCAAAAATTGACAGAGTAGTTTTTTTTAAATTTATTTATTTATTTTTTTTAATTACATTTTCACCCCAAACAAGGCAAATTGCCACTTTAGTGTAGGGGGCTACTATCAGGGGCAACAACTACTGGGGTACTATGTAGGGATTTGGGCAGCAAGATGTCGGTTCATGTTACACTTGAACTTCTGCACGTCAGTACTGTTGGGGAAGCAGGGACCTGGAATGGAATTCCAGAGTCTAGCGGTTCTGGGGAAGAAACTATTGGAGTAAAAAGATCTTTTACATCTAGGGATCTCTACAGTGTGGGGGTGGGATTTAGCAGCCTGTCGGGTTTGTCGAGGGTGCTCACGTCGTGGGGGCACAAGTGATTGCAGTTCGTCAGAGCATTCACCACTAAAATACTTGTAGAAAAGGCAGAGGGATGCAACATTCCGTCGATGGGACAGAGGCTGAAGCTTAGATGCCAGTTCAGGGCCTATCAGGTTTGCGACTCTCTTTTGAACCTTGTCAAGGAGCAAGAGACTAGTAGCAGATGCACCAGCCCAGATGTGACAGCAATACTCCATACATGGGCGAGTGGTGGCCTTATAGAGGTACAGGATACTTTCGGGTGTTATTAGTTTTCTAGCACGGTAGAGAGAGCCCACCTTTCTTGCAGCGGCCCTGGCAATGCCTTCAATGTAATTGTTCCAACTCATGTTTCCTGTGAACGTTAGGCCAAGGAGTTTGAAAGAGGTACTCTCAGATAAAGAGTCGTTGGGCATTGCTATAGGTGGTAGAGAGGGTTTCTTGTAATTATTGAATGAAACTAGTTTAGTCTTGGCAGCATTGAACGCGACCAACCACTTTTGTCCCCATTCCACCACAGATTGGAGGTCTTCCTCTAGTGTTTCTGCCATTTCTTTAGAAATGTGTTCATTCGTCTTCCTGTCGTGCCTGCCATAGAGTGTAGTGTCATCAGCATATACACCCATCTCAGAGGCAATTTTGTCGGGGAGGTCATTTATGAATATCAGGAACAATAGAGGTCCAAGGATAGAACCCTGGGGCACTTCTGCATTTATATCATATTGTTTAGATGTACGACCGTCGAGGACAACCTGAATTTTTCTCTTATCTAAGAAGGATTTAATTATGTTAAGTACTCTACCAGTGATACCGTATGATCTAATTTTCCTGAGGAGACCCTCATGCCATACCCTGTCAAAAGCCTTAGATATATCTAGAGCTACCGCTCTGCCCTCCCCCGCTTTGTCCAGTGAATGGTATATACGTTCAGAGATCACAGTTAGGATGTCTGCTGTGGAACGGGCTTGTCTAAATCCATATTGTTTGTCAGTCAGAAGTTTAGCATCTGTAAGGTGATGGACTAGAGCATGATTGGTTAATTAAGGTCTCAAATATTTTGGCGAAAAGTGGGAGGAGGCTAATGGGGCGATAATTTGATGGGTCAGTCCTTTCGCCAGAATTCTTGAATACTAGTACAACAGAAGCAGTTTTCCAACAGCCCGGAAAGCAAGCTTCATTAAGACATTTGTTGCAGAGTTTGGAGAGAACTGGAGCTACTTCGGCTGAGCACTTTTTTAATAGCACAGCTGGGATAAGATCGGGTCCACATGCTTTTAAAGTGTCAAGGTTTTTTATGATAGCATGCACCTGAGCAGCGGTGGTTTTCAGATCGTCTAGCGTGGCGTCTGTCCGCATAGGAAAGTCAGGTAGGGGGTGGTTGGAAGGGTCCAGTGTGGAGTTTGAGGCAAACCGACTGGCAAGCATGTTAGCCTTGTCGGTTGCTGAGGAGACAACCTCGTGATTTTTTGTTGGTGGGGGAATTGTTGATTGCCCATTATTTACTACACTGTTGTAGATTTTCCAGAAGTCTCGAGTTCCTAGTTTTTGTGCTTCAATGCGCTTTTTAGTGGTTTCCGTAAATTCTCTCTTAGCTGTCGCTATTTCTTTCTTAACGTTATTTCTAGCTTCTATATACTTCAGTCTGTTTGAACTGGACTTATGTCAGTTAAACCTACGGTATGCATGCTGCTTTTGAGCAATGGCAGTTGCGCAAGTCGACGTAAACCATTGGGGAGAGTGGGGCTTACTATAAAATTTCCGCATGGGAACATGCGCTTCGATTGCAGTTTTGAACCAGTCAGTGGTCTCGTTTGCACACTGTTAAGCAGGGAGAGAAAAAATATTTCTCCATGGGGCATCTCTGATTAGTTCTCTGATGGCTTCCCAGTCAGCCTTTTTATAATATCTCGTTGTTTTGAGCACTGGCTCTTCAGTTTTAGCTGTAGAGTTTAGGGCGATTTCAACTATTATCACTGCATGATCAGCGTTCCCAATTGGGCTGTGTGCCTTCGTTATGCAGTCATCGGGAACTGTGGTCAAAAACAGATCTAGAAGTGATGCGTGTTGTTCTTTCTGGTCAGGGAAACGGGTTGGAAACGTAACAATTTGTGATAGGGAGTGAGATATAGTGAAGCTATGAGTTGTGCTGCCCGCTGCATCTGTGTAAGTCGAGAATCCAAGCCAGTTTTTGTGGTGGACATTAAAGTCACCAAATACATGTATTTGTGCGCTAGTGTCGAGGGACAGTGCCGTGTCTATGCTGTCAGAGAATTTGTTTATTATGGTGCAGTCCTGAGTAGAGAAAATAATAGTAGCTAATATTGTGTTGCATGTTTAGTCTAAAGCACATAAAGGCTTGATCATCTTTTTCTAGGTTTGTTTCTCTAGTCAGGGGAAGGGTATTACGAATGTAAACTCCAAGTCCGTGCATATGTCTGTCAGAGTCCTTACGGCAGAGTGGGAGATATCCAGGCATGTTAAAGTGGTTAGAGGGGATGGAGGAGTGTAGGTTAGTCTCACTTAGTGCTAAGATATCCGGGGTATTTGTTAAGAGAAATGCTTCAACATCACCTAAATTAGTTTCTAAGCCCACGGATATTTGTGAATGCAAGCCTCAAGGGAGGAGGCAAGTTGAATTTGTTTATCCCTAAGCCTGGTTTAAGCTTATTTTTAGATTGTACTGTCATCATATTTTTAGTAAAGACCATCCCTTACACACAGACACAGACAAGGTCACTTATATATATATATATATATATATATATATATATATATATATATATATATATATATATAAAATAAAATAAAAACTTTCTTGAAGTTATATATTTGGATTTTACCATCACTGGATTATTTATCTTTCACCAGACTATCCATTCACGTGTAATCACCTTTTTCTTCACCATATTCCCTCTGCTTCACTTTTTTGTTATAAAGTAAGATCTTTGACTTACTTGTTGTTTCATCAAATATTTTTGTATGCAAAATCCGATCCCATATTTTGCTAATTCCTACCCTCTGATGAGAAGGAAAGTATTTCTTCGAAACTCTGCGGATTAAGGACTATCCACTTATCAAGTGTTTCCTTTTCAGATTAAATATGTTTTTAACTCTTTTTCAAAGTGTTTTTTAAACATGTTTTATTAACTGTTTGCTCCTAAATATATATATATATATATATATATATATATATATATATATATATATATATATTAAATATATATATATATATATATAAATATATATATATATATATATATATATATATATATTAAAAAGAAACTCTGTACAGTGTATATGGTATTTCATTGTAAAAATAGGCAAATAGTAGAACTCACCTTTAGAAGGACTGAAGTAATTCCTACCAAACATGTAAATACTGCTAGTATTATATATATATATATATATATATATATATATATATATATATATATATATATATAATACTAGCAGTATTTACATGTTTGGTAGGAATATATATATATATATATATATATATATATATATATATATATATATATATAATACTAGCAGTGAGTTCTACTATATATATATATATATATTATGATGTTGACCATGTTATAATTTATTCCTTTAATTCAGTTGACATTTACAATTCTTGACAGTAAATATCAACTGAATTAAAAGAATAAATTATAAGATGGTCAACATCATGAACTTTGGAATATAGTCTTTTGTCACTCATTCACTATATTGCTCTGTAATTACATTGAGCTTCTTAAATAAGGATTGATACATATTATAAGAATATATATTTCCACAGAAATATATATATATATATATATATATATACATATATATATATATATATATATTGGTATGAAAACATGTTTATGACAAGTAAGCTCCATAGAGATGTCCATGTTTCGTTCTTACATTTAACCTAATGATTTCCTGTGAAAATGAAACATGAATGCCTCAGTGTAGCTTACTTGCCATATATATATATATATATATATATATATATATATATATATATATCCATACTATTATAACTATGAAGCTCTACTCAGATGTTGTCAACTGTTAAAGTATTTGTGTGTGAAACATGCATGTTTGTAGCGTAACAAATAGCACACCATACTGTAATACATATGGTCTGGGATTCGATTCCTAAGCAAGTTATGCTGAAGAGAGGTAGGGCTTCGAAACCTGCATGTCTGTAGATTACTATTTTAAAAATAATAAATAAAAATATTATTTGTTTACGTCCAAATAAAATATGGGACATTTTCTTAGTAAAAACAAAAAGATCAAGGTGAAGACGCTACTTAACTGTATTATTGTCAAAAGAAATCAACAAGAAATCATATATTTATAATATAAAGCTGAACGTCTGTGTGTGTGTCTGGTCACAAATAGGCTCCTATATGGTTGACTATTATAGAAAACTGATCACATATAATGATAGAAGATGTATCGAGACACAGGAATGGGCATGTTTGATCTGGCATAATGATGATTCATTAAAATTGTGGGGTCTGCGTACGTGCATGGTCCACAAAGTATGGAAATAAAAAATTAAAAAAAAACGTTTACAAGTGTTTTTGATATAGATGTACATAATAATACTTTGATAAGTATGTTTTAACTTAAATAGGGATGGTATAATAAAATTGTGGGGTCTGCGTTCGTGCCTGGCCTCCATAAAATGGAAATAAGCACAAACTTTAATAAAGACTTTTCATATCTATCTGCGTAAGTATACTTTGATAATTATGTTTCAGTTTGAAGAAGTATGGTATAATAAAATTATGGGGTGTTTGTTCGCGCCTGACCTCCATAGAATGGAAATATTTCACAAAGTTTAACAAGGTTTTTTTTAATATAGATCCACAAAATATTGTGATAAGTGTTTCAGTGTGAACAGGTATGGTATAATAAATTATGGGGTTTATCTATTTTATTTTTACTTTCATCATATTTTGCTTTGGTTTTGATACCCCCAAATTCGAAGCTATCTCTTTACAACCCTTCCTTTTCATAACCTATCATACTTTCATAAATCAGAGTCCATTTTCTGTAGGCTGTTTTTTAACCCAGTCAACGATGGGTACTTTTGCTAGTATATATATATAAATTAAATAATTATTCATTTATACCTACATACACTAGTGTTTTCATGCACATCATCAACATAAGATAACAATTCCTGCCAGTCATGAAATTCGAACTCAGCCACAAAGCCACTTTTTGCTCCATTTGCTGAGCCTCTACCTGAGGGTCACCAAACAATTGTCACAGGAATGAAAAGAATTAAGAACTATTAAATGCCCAATTCAGGCGAATACAATGACAATCTAGAGTGTTCAAATCCTTATAAAAGTGTTGCTAAATTGTTTTGTTCAGGGAATTAATTTTACTCATCTGGGACGAGTAATCTTTTAGTAAAGAAATGATAATTGTATATGTGATAGGTAGCAGCATAGTCTAGATTAATCTTTCTCAATTTCACTAAAAATGAAAACGAATACGTAAACGTAATTTACATAAGTCAAAACAATGCAGAAGTGTAATGGATCAACACAAACTGAAGCAAATGAAGACATGTTAGAGTAGAATAAGTCATGCAGATTCACCTTTTATTAATCTCTATCTCTACTCATATATAAAATGCATTTTGTCTGTGTATATGAATTCGTTCCCTGTGGACTCCGAAACAGCTGGGCCAATATTTTTTTTTAATTTTACGCGAATGCATTTTATGTGTTTGAGAGTGTTCTCAGATTAGTGTTTTGACGTTTCTGAAAAGCATGTAAGGTGATGTGCATGGTTGTGTCGGATGTCATGCAGTGAAGAAATGTGACAGCCTCGTTCTCTCTGACCAACTGACTGGCTTTCCTTTTATGTCGATTTATTTATATAAACATTCTTTTTCTATTAGAATATTTAATATTTACTATTATCTATTGTTTCAATCCTTTGACCGATATCCTCTCACATACTTCTGGGTCAAATTATGCATTACAAATTCACAAGCGGTCCCCAGTCGCATGTATATCCCCATTAGGGGTGATGATGACATTAGGTTTTTGATGACTCTTGCAGTGAAGTGTCAATGTCCCCCCTACATATAGCACCTGGAATTCACAAATTGGTCACCCATCTGGTTCTGGCTAGGCTCAACGTTGCTTAACTAGCTATACTGATGCAAGTAAGATTACAATACAAATAAAAAAAAAAAATGCATATATTGTATTAATAAGTTAATCTGCATAGCTTATTCCAACATAATATGTCCTAATTTACTTCAGTTTTCTGTTGATCCATTACACCTCTGCATTATATTGCCTTCTATAAATTTAAATTGATATACACACTAAACAATGCTTCAAGCAAACTACATTAAACCTTTGAAGGCGAATACAATTTATGAACACTGAATTTCTTTAACCACAAAAATGCATCATAATACAAAAAAAAAACATCTGAAAATGATTCAAAGCACGCAAGGGTCACATCGAATTCTAAGCGCGAGTTGCAAGTCATTTGGTTTTATGGTCACTCGTTTTGCATGGTTTGCACACAGGTTGGTATCGTACAGTAAAGAGGAGAGAAAGAATTCTGTGGCTTCTTGCAGGGCAAGAAGGGCTGAGCTCTGCCATCGGATGTTGTAAGCAAAGTACGATGCAATCTCCCGGACTAGCCGCATGAAGGGCAACTTCCTTAATGACAATTCATTTGATCTCTGCAAAAAAAAAAAATAAAAATAAAATAATAATAAATAGAGGAGGACTTTACAAGTGAAACAGTCACATTTGTGGGTGATTTTTAAAAGTGTCGACTAGAAATAATAAAACGCTTATCTTTTGTCGATTGTGTTTTGTTTTTAAACCAACAACCTTTCCAAAGCTCATTACTGAGTTTAAAATACTTTATTGAGCTTTATTTTTTTAATAAAACAAGCAAAGCGAAATTATTTAAACCAAAGTTTAATAGAATAATGTAACTGTTTTTTTTAACAAAGGCTGTTTAAAAATAAAATATCTGAAGAAATTTGAATGTTTATATACCTTCAAGTCTCAACATAAAATTCAGTGTATATTTAGAATTACACTTATTAAGAAAAAAAAAGTACAGAAAAATCTTTATGATGTACGCACTCGTCAAGGAACAAAGATATTATATTCCAAAAATCATGTGTTTGGCTAATAGTTTTTCTCTTTGGCTAGTAGATGAAAATATTTAGTCGTCAAAGGTCAACTAAAGATAAATTTGTCCGTAGAGCCCTGTCGAGGAATCTTATTAATATACTGTTGTATTACTACTGAGAATAAAAGAATATCGACAAACATTGATGCATAAAAAATAGGGTATATTTTTATTGCTTGTTTGTGATGCATGAATAGGGTGAGACAACAAGCAGACAAAGCACGGGAATTGATGGAAGTTGATATCTCAAAATCGCTATGTAATAGACTTTTTCTTCAATCACAAGTTGGACTAGTTTATATATCAGTTTTGAATATCTACTTGCTCAGATTTTTCTCTTCGCCATCAATTTTTGTTAAAACTGCAAAAGTATTTATCTAAGCTAGCACGAACGCCCGGTAAAACCCCATCATAAAGTATGCTTAAATATGATATTTTAATTCTTGCAGATTTCGTGTATATTATTATAGAGTTAATGTTCTATCGATTTTTATATATTATAAAGTTGTGATTTCAAAAATAAAAAAATATATCCATATGAATTGAGTACATTAGCTTAAATCGAAACCGAAATAAAAACTTATGAAAAAAATATATGTATATATATATATATATATATATATATATATATATATATATATATATATATATGAACAAATGATTAATAAAACATGTAAAAAGACATCTTGAAAAAGAGTTAAAAACATATTTAATTTTAAAAAAGGAAACACAATATTTTATTATAGAGTTAATGTTCTATCGATTTTTATGTTATAGAAGTGTGATTTCAAAAATAAAAAAAGTATATTCATATGACTTGGGTGCATTAGCTTAAATCGAAACCGAAATAAAAACTTATGAAAACAATATATATATATATATATATATATATATATATATATATATATTAAAAAAAAAAAAAAACTTGAGTTCCTTCAGCCATAATCGAAACTGAAACAAAAATTTGTGAAGGATTCTTGATAAAATTATTTATAAAAATATAGATGATTTAAGTGCTATCACCTACAGTCGAAACTGAAACCCAAACTTATGAAGAATTCTTGGTAAAAAATAGAAAGAAATAGAAGAACCTAACAATTAAACGACTCGGATGTAAGCATGGTACAGAAAATAACACACACACCCTCCCCTCCTCTGATTCCATCCTATTTTTGACTCTGCATTTCCTTTCATTTTTATTTTATCCAAATTTTATCCAGATCTTTTCATAGTGCATAAACACAACTCTTTTACATTGCAAACAAGGCACATTTCCACTTGAAACATAAGGGGCTACTATTTAGGATCATGTCAAACAGTGGACTGTGGGGAGTTGAGCAGCAAAATACTTGTCTACATTACATTTAAACTTCTGCAAGTTAGTACAGTTAGGGAAGTAGGAAACTGGGAGGGTGTTTCAAAACCTAGCAATCCAAGGGAAAAAACTATTGTAGTAGAAAGTTTTCTGATATCTAGGGAGCTCAACAGTAAAGGGGTAGGATTTTGTTGCTTGTTGGGTTTGTAAGTGTATGTACGTCGAGGGGGCACAAGTGCTATGAGTTCAGAGCACTTTTCATTAACACTCGTCTAGTTGGAACCACTATCAATAATTTCCCCCACTCTTTATCTGTGCCTAAATCTGAATGTAGATTCCATGAACAAAGCTTCTTTCTTAGAACTGCACATCTGTGGTCAGTTGGAAATGGAACAGACTACAATATGGTTGTCTTCAAGTCCAACATGAACAAGTTCTTGATAAGCCATCCCCTTAAGTAATCCGATTTTGCCCAATTCCTACTACTGCACACTCATTAACCTTGAGTGGCCTCCGGGCCTTGATAAATGGTGACTTTTTGTAAAAAAAAAAAAAAGAAAAGGTATTTCCTGGACAATGCCAGGTTTTTATTTTGTTTTTCTAGTTGGCTCATACCCGTGTTGAGTCTTGATTGCATAGCCCTTTCCTTCATTTATATGGCAGTGATGATGGTTGGTAAGGAACTTAGCAGGATAAAAGAATGTGGAATTTGGCTGGTTGGACAGTTGGTTTGGAATTGGTCAAATCTATTCTCCATGGTATCATCTGTCTGTTATAATGCCGTTGTTTAATAATTTTTTTCTTTTATAATTTTTGGATTATTCGGACGACTAATCTCATTTTCAGTTGTTTGTTATTCAAAAAGCTGAAAATTAATTCATAAAACTTACCTTACAATCATTGTTTTATTTTTTTTTGTTTTATTGATTTGAATTTCAATTTTCTAAAAGTTTTGTAAAAAAAAAAATAAATAAATAAAGTACTTGTGCTGAGAAGTTAGTCGGCTGAAGCTAATGTTTCATGGGCATTTTCCGGCAGATACCATAAACCGCCGGGATATGCTAAAATGCTTAACCAACGAAATTCAAATCTGCAGTCAAGAAAAGAAAATTCAATCAATTTGTTGACAACTTTGTAATTTACCGGTGATGTCGTCTGCTACTCTTTTAAACATCAAAGAAATGCAACAGACTCTTAACATACCTTTTGTTTATTAAATTGTTAGGTGAAAGTACAGAATAATTACAAAACACCTTAACTCTAATTCTTCCCATGTTAAAAATAGGTTTCTAAATAATAACGTTATTCTTTCAGCACGGTTTGTTTCTCTGCAGAAGTACCAGAAAAAAAAAAAAAATCCCTAACAAAAACAAGAAAACTTTTTATCTTCCAAACAATGTCTGATCGTATTCTTGCCTCATTTTGCAATATTTCTATTAACAATTGGAGAAAAATTTGATGCTAGTGCACTTATTGAAACGCGCTATTTTTAAAAATAGTATTTTCAAGTTTAATTGAAGTTTTATGATATCTGTTTTTATTAAATTGTACAGAATAGGTACAAAACAACCTCCCCTACCCATGTTAAGAATGGCTTTCTAAATAATAACGTTATTACCCAGCACGGATCAGTGAGTGCATTAATACTAAAAAATCATAAAAATGGGTAAAGAAATTGATTAAAAAAAAAAAAAAAAAAAATTCATAAAAATTGACAACTTTTTTTTATAAAAATGGATAACAAAAATCATAAAAAAATGGACAAAATCATAAAAATGGACAACAAAATAACAAATATACAATAAAAATAAACAATATTGATATTTGCTGTTATTTTACTTTATTTCATTTTTCGTATTATTATTTTTTTATAAAATATAATAAATATTAATTCTGGAAAATTACCATTGGGTTTCGTTGTTGTTGTTATTATTATTATTATTATTATTATTATTTTATTTATTTTTTTTTTAAAGAGATATCCATAAAAAATGCCCCCCCCCCCCCGTCTTTACTAAAACATTGTTTTTCTTTTTTCCGTTATCGTCTGCATACTTAAATTTCATTGGCTAAACGTTTCGGCAAATCCCAGCCGTTTACGATATCTGCTGGAAAACGGCCGTGAAACTTCGGCTTCAGCAGCCCGATAAACCACTCGGACGATTCCGACGATAACACAGCTATCATACAGCGCAAGTGCGCCTGGGTCGGAATGGTATGGTTCTGTTCCGTTTCAGAAAACCATAATCCCAGGCATTACCTATAGATCGGTTTATTGCCGGTCGCCTAAGGGGGCCATATCTGGAAATACCAGGATCGACCACACAAACTTAACAGTCATTGAGAGTGCCCCCTTCTTTAAGGCGAACTAGATTCCATAATATCAACCGACTTCGTCTCAAATTCAGTCAAGATGGTGGTAAATATTACCTTTAGTTGAGCCAATGGCAAAATAAATTCCCTGCTTCTGCTTCCCGTGGGCATTCCGGGATTGGAACTCGATGAGCTATCTTCTTCCTCGCTGTCATCATCGGATGAATCGGTAAAAAGTGAAGAATCGGAGCCACTCAGGCGTCTTTGACGATGATAGGATCGGGCGAACCTCGACATATTTTGAATAATAAAAAAGGGGCAACCAATTAATTTTGTTTGTTTATGTTTAAGGGCGATAACTCTATCTGCTTAGTAATCGTTGCAAAGGAGACAGAAACGCTCAGTTTTGTGAAAGGATTTTTTTTTTTAAAATAAATTTCCAATTATTTCTTTAGAATTTAAAATTACCAACCACGTCTTTCTTGGAAAGAAAATTGTAAGATTTTACATTACTGGTACAGCTTTAAACTGACATTTGTGCAGCATTTTCCGGTCGTTTACGTAAACAAACGGAAGATGTCGAAGCGTTTTAGTCAATCAAAATACCCTAGAAGCAGACGACAGCATTATTTGTACAAAATAAATAAATAGATGGAAAAAAAAAAAAAAAAAAAAAAAACACGAACATTTGTTTATTTTATTTCCTTCTTTTAACATCAACCTAGCTAGTTATACCTAGTTCAAAAGAAGTCCAGTTACAAAATAATTAAATAAAAATGAACAAAAGAATTTGTAAAAATCGTCGTTTCTTTATTATTATGTGCTTTACAATTTTTAGCTTATTCATAAAATAATTTACAAAAAAAAAAAAAAAAAAAAAAAACTTGTAATTTTCCCATTCAAAAAATTCATTATTTTTTTTTTGTCAAAATAAATAAATAGACAAATAAATAATTATAAACTAAAATAAAATAAATTGCCATAAAAGTTAACGAACTGTGGTTGTTTTTATTTCATTATCCCCCCCCCCCCCCTGAAAAAAGCCTCGTTTTGATTTTGACTCCTGTTAGTTTGATTTGGCTTTTTTTTTTCTGGCCGTTTACGCATTTCTGTGTGGACAAAGGTCGATTTTGTCTGGTTCAAAAGCTGTACCAGTACCAATTTTACCCTTTGTCTCTATGCTGCTGTAATAATACTCTTTCATGAATACAGTGCATATGCTGCCCAAAAAATTTCAATGTAGCTGGGAAGCAGGAAGCCTTCTGAATGCGACTTTGATACTTCCAGTCAAGTCAACAGCCGAACGGTCTCCATTAGCAGCAGTAGTTCAAACAGCTCTTTTCAGAGCTACCTTTTCCACACTACTTATGCAAACAACACACTACTTATGTGAACAGCAAACTACTTCTATGCAAACAACAAACTACTTATGTGATGCAACTACTACTGTCTGCCTGCTTCCTGAGATTACCCTTTTTCAACCAGCGACCTCCTGCAGACCTCTGTGCCTACTGCAGCTTTCTAGCACCTCCTTCAGCCATCAGCACCTCCTGCAGCCTTCCAGCGCCTCCTAAGCCTTCCAGCAGCCTCCAGCACCACCTATAACCTTCTGGCATCTCCTGAAGCTCGCAGTTTTCCCTTTAGGCTACCCACTCCAGTGCCTATACCTGTCAAGCTAGTCGTTCCAGTGTCAGTCAATGTCAGGCTACCCATTCTAGAGCCTGTCAATGTCCGGCTACCCATACAAGTGCTTACTGATGTGCAGCAGCCTTGTTCCAATACCTACTGTCGTCTGATTACAACCTCCAGTAGTCTACTGACTTCAAGCTGTCTCATTCCATAGGCTGTTTCCTAGCTTACTCGGACTGATCACAATCTCCAGACCTTTTGAATTTGACACTCACATTTATTTCTTTTTGGTAAATAAAAGATGATCTGTTGTCTTTAAAACGAATTTCAGCATTTGTCATTCTTTTTTTGCTATTGCCGTTACTCTTTTGCCGTTACTCTTTTGCCGTTACTCTTTTGCTGTTACTCTTTTGCTGTTACTCTTTTGCCGTTACTCTTTTGCCGTTACTCTTTTGCTGTTACTCTTTTGCTGTTACTCTTTTGCCGTTACTCTTTTGCCGTTACTCTTTTGCTGTTACTCTTTTGCCGTTACTCTTTTGCTGTTACTCTTTTGCTGTTACTCTTTTGCCGTTACTCTTTTGCTGTTACTCTTTTGCTGTTACTCTTTTGCCGTTACTCTTTTGCTGTTACTCTTTTGCTGTTACTCTTTTGCCGTTACTCTTTTGCCGTTACTCTTTTGCTGTTACTCTTTTGCCGTTACTCTTTTGCTGTTACTCTTTTGCTGTTACTCTTTTGCCGTTACTCTTTTGCCGTTACTCTTTTGCCGTTACTCTTTTGCTGTTACTCTTTTGCTGTTACTCTTTTGCCGTTACTCTTTTGCTGTTACTCTTTTGTCGTTACTCTTTTGCTGTTACTCTTTTGCTGTTACTCTTTTGCCGTTACTCTTTTGCTGTTACTCTTTTGCTGTTACTCTTTTGCCGTTACTCTTTTGCTGTTACTCTTTTGCTGTTACTCTTTTGCCTCTGTGTTGACCCTTATAGTTATATGGACGATTGGCACATTTCCATACTGCCTCCCGACCCACTCCAACACTGTCAACGGAATAAAATGAGATTCTATTTTGTGTGTGTTGTAATTACATATCTACACATCAACACTCTGAAAATACTTAGAAAACAAAAATAAATAAAATAAATAGAGAGGGTCCACTTTATATAAATCTAGCATAAAATGATCACCCAGTTATTGACCACATACCGTTAGACAGAATGGGTAATTATTTTTTGTATTTTTAAAATGGCTACCATTTAATTTTTTTTTCAGAACTACTAGCATTGTTATCTGCAGACCAACCACACTTGCTTTTTTCTTTCTTTTTTTGGCAGAAAAATAAGACTTTAAAAACATACATTTCACTTAACCTCAACACTGCCCCCCCTCTCTCTCTCTCTCTCTCTCTCTCTCTCTCTCTCTCTCTCTCTCTCTGTATCCTAATCCTTTTTTCTCTCCATATCTATTCCCCTGTTCTCCCCTATTTTCCTTATCTCTCCTCTCATCTTTTCATGAGAAGGAACACTCTGGAAGCTGGAAAACTATTGCTGACAAATTACTACAATAATTGCATTAAAATCGCTCTAAATATCGATATTGAGAGAGAGGGGGGGAGTTTTAACAGAAAGATGTCATACACTCTTCATTTTTTGTTGTTATCCATGCCCTCACCCAGACAACACTGGATAACCATGCTAGTTTTAAATAAAAATGCATCTTTTTTAAATTTAAATTACAACCTTGATATTATTATTATTATTATTATTATTATTATTATTATTTTACACAATAACACATTTGCATAAAATAAGGATTATATTTATAGATTCTTCAAATATAAACTTGAGTTGTTAACTCAAGAAGCACCCTATGTTTAAATGAAAATATATCTAACATAAATTTATCTTATTGAAGTTCATAGTCAAACCCAAACAACAAACCATCTGACATATCCATACTTGATTTGGACTATCATTTTGCCTATTTTTTTCCCTATTAGCACGAATATAATTTGATTCATTGAAGTTTCTTTCTTATAATGATTAGATTGGCTAATTACTTTGTCAGAATGACACTATTTTCAGTTTATGAATTAACCAGCTTAAATAATTGATTAAAAATTTCAACATTACTCTACCTCTGTCCGACTTCAGCAAAACGATTATATTTTTACACATAGATATTAGTCTAATCATTTCTTTGTTATTCCGACATCCGTGTATGAGGTACAGTAATTTTTTAATAAAAAATTGTATATTGGCTTCATTAAATGTTAAAAAGGGTTTTCGTCAATACCATTCGACTTTTAATAGCTGTGTGCTGTTTCTTATTTTATTTTTCTAAGACACACACATGCTTTAGAATTTACAAATTCATTTGTGTGGGCATTACAGCATTCACTCACACCAAAACTCTTGGGTCAAAAAGCAGGATACTTGATAAATGGCCGACGTACTTGAAAGCACGTTTCTTTTGTCAAAAATATGAATTTTTAACCAATCAGGGCTCGATTTAAAAAAAAACAAACTTATTTTTGCAAGCTCCTGGGAGCCGCTAAAGAAATATAAAAAGGCCAAAAGAACTTCTCTCATCAGAGAGGGACAACATGCATCAGCAGAAAGACAAGTCGCCGAGTGAATTCAGTAGCTGAGATGACAGCTTTTCTGGCATGCCAAGGAACATTGCTTGACTCCCTCTATCTTTCACTTTGCCATAACACGTAATCGACTCTTTCTCTTACGCTCTCATGTCTTCACCGTCTTGCTCCCTTCCTTCTTTCACCTTTGCGCACACAAAATAAGCAATTTCTTTTCTTTTAACGAAAATAAACAAAAGTTTATTTTATATTATTTGGTAGTGTATTTCTTTTTATTTATTTATTTCAGGAGACTTATGCAAGTCCCCAACAGCTGCTTAGAAGATATTTCTCACTTCTCTGAAAACACATTTGGAGAATGTGTGTGTATGGGGAAAAAGTTTATACAGAAGATGAGGAGCAAAAAGTTTGTTTTACAATCCATATTGATTCGAAAAAGTGTTCAAAAAACAAATATACAAAGTGTCCAAAAAGTCACTGAAGGGTTTTGATCTTAATAAGATTAGATTAAATAAGATTAAATAAGATTAAATAGATTAAATAAGATTAAATAGATTAAATAAGATTAAATAAGATTAAATATATTAAATAATATTAAATAAGATTATTTAAAATAAATTTATTTTAAATAATCTTATTTAATATTAAATAAGATTAAATAGATTAAATAAGATTAAATGAGATTAAATATTATTAAATAAGATTATTTAAAATAAATTTTTTTAAAATAATCTTATTCAATATTAAATAAGATTAAATAGATTAAATAAGATTAAATGAGATTAAATAAGATTAAATATATTAAATAATATTAAATATATTAAATAATATTAAATAAGATTATTTAAAATAAATCTTTTTTAAATAATCTTATTTAATATTAAATAAGATTAAATAGATTAAATAAGATTAAATGAGATTAAATAAGATTAAATAGATTAAATAAGATTAAATAGATTAAATAAGATTAAATAAGATTGAATAGATTAAATAAGATTAAATAAGATTAAATAGATTAAATAAGATTAAATAGATTAAATAAGATTAAATAAGATTAAATAAGATTAAATAGATTAAATAATATTAAATAAGATTATTTAAAATAAATCTTTTTTAAATAATCTTATTTAATATTAAATAAGATTAAATAGATTAAATAAGATTAAATGAGATTAAATAATATTAAATAGTTCAAACAGCCCTTGTCAGGGCTAGTCCTTTTCCAAGTTAATATGCAATTCTCAAACCATTCTTATGCGATCCACAAACTACTACCATGTGACTACTACTGCCTGTCTGCTTCCTGAGATCTCCCCTCTTCAACCAACGGCCTCTAGTTCACTCCTGCAGTCTTCCAGCCCTTGGTGCATCCTCCTGCAGTTCCAGCGCCTGCCTTATCCTCCTGCACCCTTTCAATGCCTGCCGCAGCTTCCTACAGCCTTCCAGCGTCAGCTACACCCTCCTGCAGCCTTCCTACACCCTTCCAACACCTGCCAGATCCTTCTACAGCCTTCCAGCATCACTTGCAGCCCTCAGCAGGTTACCATTCTTACTTTCTTTTCGTAAATAAAAGGCGATCTGTCGTCTTCGAACTGACTCCAGCTTTTTTGTCATTCTTCTTTTTGCTTTGCTGTTTTTTTTCTTTTTGCGTCTGTGTCTTAATATTTTCGTTGTGCGGGCAACTGGTTTTTATAACTTGTTGTTAAACCCTCTGTGCAGTCACTCGCGCGCACACACACACACACACACGCACACACA
Source organism: Euprymna scolopes (assembly GCF_053919585.1). Classification (NCBI taxonomy): domain Eukaryota; kingdom Metazoa; phylum Mollusca; class Cephalopoda; order Sepiida; family Sepiolidae; genus Euprymna; species Euprymna scolopes. The sequence goes on along the minus strand of NC_136514.1, from coordinate 13,973,446 downwards.
CACACACATACACACACGCTCGCAAATAAACGAATGTTTATTCATTTCAATTTCCCCATGCATTTTGCCCCAAAAAAGGTCTTTTAGCAACGGCATAATTTCAAAAAGCCTACACACTTTTTCTCACGACAACAAAAGTAAAATGAACATATTTCTGGCGGACGTAGTTGACGACAGTATCACATGACACAAGCGACCAATGAGAAAATTTAGAAGATTGTCTTTTTAACTCTTTTCAGTAGCAATTTTGTTTTGGAGCCGGTCCAAAATGTATAAAAACGCATCAAACATTCTTTCTTCCCTTCTTTTTCTCTTCTTCTCGCTTCAACGTCACATGAGAACATGCGTCTCGTTTTCATAACATTGACACTGTCAAAGCCGTCAAAACCATGATTACACACGCCATGCGGGCACTCAACTTATGCACACACGCACCCATTATGCGCATTTTCTAATTAATAACAACAAATTATTTTCCTCATGAATTACTTTCCTCATGGGACTTTTAAATAAGGCGAACTTCGCCAGTTAAAACACCAACCTTAAAATAAGGACATTATTTTCACACAAGACTTTTACCTTCTAATCGTATTAATTCCATGAAGGACTTTCATCTAACATTCTAATCATAATGACTTCGCAAGAACTTTCACTGATCGGACCTTTGCTTATTCATCTTGTTGTTTTTGTTAAGAAATAAATGCGGTGCATTTTAAACGAGAAGGAGGTGTCATTTTGTTTTATTCCTTTTTTTTATTATTTTGTTTGGGGCAAAGAGATTTAATTTCACTTAAACTTCTTTTCCCCTACATCTCTGCAACATTTTTTTTTTTTTTTTTTTACAAGGTAGTCACCACTTATCAAGGCCCGGAAGCCAGTCGGGGATAAGGGTTATTGCGTGTACAGTACGTTAGTATTAGAGATTTGATAAAGTGTCTTACTTAAGGGGGCGGTTCATCAGGAATTTGTTTACATTGGACTTGAAGACATCTAGATTGTAGTCAGGTGGGAAACAGGCAACCGGAACAGAGTTCCACAGGCGTGCACTTCTAAGAAAGAAGCTTTGTTCATGGAATGTACGTTTTGATTTTGGCACAGATAAGCAGTAGGGAAAATTTTTGGCAGTGGTTTCAGCTAGACGGGTGTTTATTGTGAAAGATTGGCAAGGGTGGACGAGAGATTGGAGTTCAGATGAGCACCTGCCATGGTAGTAACGATAAAACAAAGACAGGCTCGCAACGTCTCTTCTGTGGGAGAGAGGTTGCAGGGAAGAGAAAAGGGCTTCACCCACTAGGCCACAAAGCCTATTTTGTACTCTATTAAGGCAGGATAGGCTGTTTTTAGCAGCTCCTGCCCAGATGTGGCAGCATTACTCCATCCTTGGACGTACTTGGTTTTTATACATTGTCTTATCATGTTCATAGAGCAAAAACAGGTGAGATAAAATATCTTACAGCTTCTTTTTTTTTTTTTTTTTTTTTTTTTTACACAGTGATCACCACTTATCAAAGCCCGGAAGCCACTCAGGGATAAGGGTTATTGCAAGTACATTAAGTTAGTGAGGAGATTTGCTGAAGTGTTTACTTAAGGGGGCGGTTCATTAGGAATTTGTTAACATTGGACTTGAAGACATCCAAGTTGTAGTCCGGAAGGAAGCAGGCAGACGGAACAGAGTTCCACAGGCGTGCAGTTCTAAGAAAGAAGCTTTGTTCATGTAATCCGCGTTTTGATTTAGGCACAGATACAGAGTGGGGGAAATTTTTCACAGTGGATTCAGCTAGACGGGTGTTTTTCGTGAAAGATTGGCGAGGGGGACCAGAGATTGGAGTTCAGACGAGCATCTGCCATGGAAATAACGATAAATGCAGTGATGTTAGCAAGTGCAACCCTGAAGCACATATAGGGTAAATTAGGATCTTCTCTGGAGATATCCCTGCCACACGGGAAGCCATCCTTAATGTAGGCACATATTCCATGCCCATGGCGATCTTTCTTTTCTTTCAAGTTTTACATCAAGTAAGACTATTTTTGTATGATTATTTTAAAAGGGACATTGTATATTTTATTTGTCACTATTGTTTGGACGATAGATTTAACTTTGTTATTCCATGCGAGGGAATTAATTCTATAATTAATCTCGCAATTAGAGACCCCTTTTTTGTATGTCCTATTTTTTTTTTTTAATCTTTTTGTAATTGGTACTTAAGGTTAATTGTTAACCCTTGCTTTTGGAAATAAAAGCAATGCATTATTTTATTTCTTTCAATAAAACCTGACGAAATTGATACTCTTTTCGCGGTTCTGGTTTTCATTTGTTATCCTTTTTATATTTTGCTTCCATTTTGTTTGTTGTTACTTTGCCTTCATTCACAAGACTTTGCTTTATTCCCACCCACCCCATTTTTTAAAAAATATTTGCTACACTAAAAACGTATTTTGGTAATAGCAACTACAAAATACGTGAGTTCCGCTGTCCTGCTTCCCTGTTGAATACAACATGGTAGCCTTCAAATCCAATATAAACAATTCTTGTTGAGGTGCCGGGAGGTGCCCCCATAAATAATCAAATTCTGCCCAATTTACACCATAAACGATTACTATACTATCACCTTACATTCATTAACCCTTATCCTCGAGTGGCTTTCGAGCCTTCATAAGCTGTGACTCCCAAACACAAAAAAAGAAAAGAAAAAGATAGTTAGAGATATAGATAGATAGATAGATAGATAGATGAACAAACAAAAATACAGGAAATTAACGGGAGATAACTCGTCACATTACTGTACTCTCTCGACGAAAAGCCTCCATATTTTATTTACTTTCTTTTGTAAAAAAAACGAAACAAAACAAAAACAATTGTTCTTTCCATTAAGTTCCTGATGCTTCAGTAAGCCGCCCAGATGCTTGGGCGGTGCTTCGCACGTGTCAGGCACAGGTACACGCCGCCATCGGAGGCTCTTTTCAAAACCGGAGACGATCATCGCCATATCAACCCTGTAATCGAATCATCTCAGAGATATCTGAACACAAACAGAAGGCGGATCCTTCCTTTTACTGTTGGGTTACCGTTAAGGACATCTTCACAGAGGGAAAACGACCCGCAGGAGTCAACCTTTGCCCCACTTTTCAAAACAATCACATCGTCGTCCAGTCATAAGGGTTCCAAGATGAAAAAACTGAAGTTCGACAACCAGACCCTTCGTTCGTTACCCGTGGATAACTCACCGGACATGAAGTCTGCACGCAGTGTGCCGGGCGCTTGCTTCTCCGTCGTCCGTCCAACTCCGGTGACCAACCCTCAAATGGTGGCATTTTCACCCAGCGCAATGTCCTTGCTCGGACTGTCGCCTGATGACATGCAGACGGAAGAAGCCGTCCAGGTTTTTTCTGGAAACAAACTCATGGACGGTTCGGAACCAGCGGCTCATTGTTATTGCGGGTATCAATTCGGGGTATTTGCAGGTCAACTCGGGGACGGAGCTGCTATGTAAGTTACTAAGATGTTCGATTATTTTTATTTTTTGTTAAATAGTCTGAAATCGACAAGTGGTGTTTATCCAAAGGTCGAATGTTATTTTATTTATTTATTTTTTTTTTTGTGTGTGTATGGGTGGGTGGGGGGGGTCACTATTGTGTACTTATGCAAAATACGAATCGTGCGATTAAAAAAAAAAGGTTTTACGGTATCTTTTGTTTATTAAATTGTTAGATGAAAGTACAGAATAGTTAAAAAAAACAAACAAACAAACAAAAGAACCTCTCCCCATGTTAAGAATGGGTTTCTAAATAATGACGTATTCTGGATAAAGTATCTATTGTTTTTTTTTAAATTTAATTATTAGCATATAAGAAAATCAAAATGTTTTTATAACTACAATGTTTTGTTTAATTACAAATAATAAAATCAAACTTTCTATTGAGGATCGGAGACGTTTGACTGTTTTTACGTGTGGTTTTACGACTTGCCATTCGGACTTAGGGTTACTGGGATTTTATATTTAAACAGTAATCCCAATCCGGAGTGCTCTTTTTTAAGAAGCTGGATTTCTCCACATTAAAAACTACTCCTTTGTCTAACTTTATCCTCGTGGGGAAGCAAGTAAAAAAGGAAAATGTTATTAACTTGAGTTACAATTTTTCCTTAGCTAGCTTCTTCGAGTGGTTTACAAAAATGGCTACTATATTTTCCGGTTCAATTTACGTTTCAACATTTCACGTATACGATGAGACTTGCGTGTTTTTAATGTTGTTGTTGTTATTTATTTTTTTTTTTTTTAGTAAATAAAATAGTATTTGAATAAAATTATTGGTGCTAGTGCATTTACTGATCCGCGCTATTTTTTGAAATAGTATTTTCAAGTTTAATTAAAGTTTTACGATACCTGTTTTGGTATTATTATACAAACACCGTGACAGCGTTAGGGTTAGGGGGTTAGGGTTAGGGTTAATTCGCTGTCACGGTGTTTGTATAATATTACCCCTGTTTTTATTCAATTGTTAGGTGAAAGTACAGAATAGGTACATAACACCCTCCCCATGTTAAGAATGGCTTTCTAAATAATAGCGTTATTATTTCAGCACGGATCAATAAGTGCACAGGCACAGCAGCAGCATGAGTACCAAATTATTTCATGTTATAGTACTCCTAAACCAGGCACTTCTATGACTGCAAATTACATTGATTTTTAGTAAGATAGAATGTACTTTGGTAACAACTTCTGGTTTTGAAATCGGAAATTGACAACTGGTGTTTGTTTAACAAAAAAAAAAAAAAAAAAGAAAAGAAAAAAAAGTGCGTCAATTTGCGAAAAAAATATCGAAATGATAGCAAAAACATATTTAACTGTAAATAATTTATGGCATCGAAATAAAAATAAATCATTTGTGTCTGTTTCGTTTAATTTAAAAGCATAATCCAAACTATTTGCTTAGTAAAAAGTATTCGAGTGATTTGTTTTTGTTATTGCGTTTTAAAAACTGTTACGTAACAAACAAAAAAAGTATTTCATCGTCGATAAAGAACTTATTTTTTCACCTTAGGATGGGCTACACGCTGGTATTATTGTAGATCAACACCCTCAACTACCCCCCCCCCATGAGATTTTACTTTTTGAGGCGATTACGTGTGAGCACTGTAAAAAAAAGTGCTTCCACACAATACGAACCAAACTAAACCTAAAATTTAGGTTAGGAGGAAAAATAACAGTTTTGTTTGTATGGCGTACAAGAACAAAAATAAATAAATAAATAAATAATTATTTTAGAATTTAGAGTGGGAATTAGTTTCGCATAGAAACTCTAAATGCATTATTCCCTAATTTCCAAACTAACGTGTTAGGACACAGTGTATTATAATTACGTAACAGTGTTTTTTTTTTCTTTTTTTTTTATACTTAAAGTGCATTATTTTTTATTTTTGGTCAATGTGCGCTGCTTGTTTAACCTGCAAAGCGTGTTTATTCCGAAAGCGGTTCTTAACATGGGGAGGTTGAAAATAAGAAAATACCTTTCGGAATAAACACCCCAACCTTATCATATTAAGAACAGCTTTCAGAATAAACACCCCAACCTCCTCATGTTAAGAATGGCTTTAAACACTCTCTGCAAGTTGGACAAGAAGCGCAAATTGACCTTATTTGATTTTATTATTTTATTTTTTTGGGGATACCTACTTAATGCATAAGCACCTAAATGACTTCGGTTCTTCTTCGTTATTATAGTGAAATTCAAAAGTTGAAATATTGAATTTTAAGTGAAACAAATGGTATCTACTGAATTATCATGACACAGTAATAAAAATATCCAAAAATTACGAAAAACGATAAGATAGAAAATCAATTATAAATGAAAACAGTTCTTGAAAAAAAAAAATTCAAGTGTGTATATGAATAAAAAGCATCAAGTCAGGGAAAATAACTCGGTCTGTCTTGTTACAATTAATGGCGGATGTCACGTAATCATCTATTTGTATAAAGTACATGTTTTATGTAACAATGCAGTAATATTTAATTAATCGTGACATGACAATTGAGTAGATAACGTTGTTTATTGTTGAAATTGATAAAAACAGTAAGTAGTTATTGATTTTTTTTTTTTAATGAAAACTCTTTTCGGCTGTCGGATTCTGTTACAATAACGAAGAAGAACCACATCTTAACTATTGAGGGAGGGCTTAATTGCCGAAAAGTTAGCAAGAGCTGTCTATCTGTAGAACGCCTAACCGTTTGTCTGCTTTCCATGGTCGTCTTTAAGTCTAATGTGAATAGACCCTTATTGAGTTGCCATTTAGATAATCTTACCTTACCCAAGTTTCCACTGTGACTGATATTGTCTCACCACTTATCTAATACTTAACCCTTATCCTTGAGTGGCTTCCAGACTACTAGTGTGTGAGTGTGCTTGCTTAATGGCATTTCAACCTCTAGGGGTCATTTAATGCCAAGATATAGTTTGTTGATTTAGAAAATTTTCGGTTTCCTGTAAAGATGTTTCAAGTTTCTTGAAAAGTTTATCTTTAGAAGTAAGACAGAAATGCACATTATAACTACACAGGTCGGTAGACAATTACATTCTCCTGCATTTGTAGAGATTCAACACCTCCATCCACTACGCTATGGGCTCCAAAGTTGACCAAAATGTGGTGAAAAAACAACTATGAAGATGAGGATAACAGTCCACAAATAAATAAATATATGAATTACTCATCTCAAAGGATTCCAATAAAAAAATAAGGTACTTGTATAATTTAATCAAGACATTAAAAAATAAAAATATCGAAAAAAGGTTATATTGTACGTATCCGTTTTGGACTGAAGATCTCCGAAAAAAAATTTCATTTAATTTGATCGAGTATTTTTTTTTTTTTTTTTTTTTTTTTTTTTTTACAATGAAAAAAACACGTTTTTTTTTTATGAGAGTGCGTTGAAGTCATGCCACGGGGAGATAACTCCATGTAAAGCGCTGACACTCCCTCCCCATCTTTAATACTAGCTTTTCTTCCTAAAAATCGAACCTTTTGCTCGGTATCATAACAAATTGTTTTTTCGCTGTAAAAAAAACAAAAAAACTACTTGATGAAATTAAGTGAAATTTTTTTCAGAGAACTTTGTTCCATAACGGATACATACAATACAACCTTTTTTTCGGTAGTTTCATTTTTTAATGTGTTCATTAAACTGTACAAGTACCAAAAATAATGATATATAAGACATTGTTTTATTTATAAATTCTGTTATGAATAGGGGCGTTCGTATATCATGACTAGGACAACAGCATATTCTTTTAATTGTTTTTACTCTCAAGTATATATCCAACACAGACACAATCAACCGAGAACCACGTCACTCTACATAAAAACATATAAGACATCAATGGATATATACCTGAGAATCAAAACAAGGAAAAGAATATGCTGTTGTCATAGCCTTAATCATAACTATTAATGCCTTGCAGAAGATTATGCCCAAAGATGAATATGTGTGCAAATGTGTAGCACATAAATGACAGAAAGTAGTGGAAGAAATGAGGATTACTCACAGTTGACTTGATGTAGACATTTTGCAAGGAGGTAACTCATATAAACTGCATCTATCAGACTTAGTCTGATAGATGCAGTTTATATGAGTTACCTCACACAAATTCAAGTAATATCAGTCTTGGTCTGATATTACTTGAGTTTGTGTGTTACAACTATTATGGACAGAAGCAATATATATCCATTCCTTTAATGGCCCTAACTAGTATCTGCCTGTCCTATTCCTGCATGGAAACGTGAGGACTCGCATCATAAGAGTTAAAACAAAAAAAGGAGTTAGCTCCCTTTGATTGTTAGTTCTATTATTCTAACAAACATTTTGTCCATTTTTAAATTTTAGGTACCTTGGTGAAGTTATCAATGAAAAAAAGGAACGCTGGGAAATTCAGTTAAAAGGAGCTGGTTTAACGCCATATTCTCGAACTGCTGATGGTCGAAAAGTGCTGAGAAGTAGTATTCGAGAATTTCTTTGTAGTGAAGTAAGTTTTGTTTATTTTTTTAAGTTACTATCAGACCATCTATGGAGTACTGCTGTCATATTTAGACTGGTGAATTACCATATTATTTGAGTATTCTTGATAAGGTTCACATGCATATCTATAATGTGATTGGCCTCACTCTTCTCTGCACCTTCTCATATGAGCTTTCAATTCACTGTTTTGGGAAAACAAATGAACACATATCCAAGAAAATCGCGGAAACTCTAGAGGAAGACCTCCAGTCTGTAGTGGAATGTAGCCCCTTACATCAAAGTGGCACTGTGCCTTGATTGGAGATAAAAAACAAACAAACAAAAAAAACTTCATTGTAATACAGCTTTCTATTCCAGTAGCTTCTTTCCAAGAACTGCAGACTTGTAGAACTCCATTATTGCTTATTGTATCCCTCCTACCTATAATCTTGATCTTTTCAAGACTAAGTTCAAAAGGCTCTTTGCGTTAATCATCTTTTGTTCTTCTTAGCTCCATTTTGTGGAAAGTTAAACGTTAAAATGAATCATTTTTCGGGGGTTCCTATTTGGAAGAAAGACTGGGAAGAGATGATTTTAGGCAGATATTTTTATGAAAACTGCTTTTAAGCTCATACTTGAATGTGAGAGAAAACGATAGAAAAAACGAGTTCAAAAACATAAAGTCATAAATAAGATATTTTATGTTTAAAATGCAATTATACATAGATAGGAAAAGATAGATTGTTTGTGAATATTTTTAGAGTTTTTGTTTAAACAAGAGATTCATTAGTTCAGATATTAAAGAAGTCTGAGTTTTTAAAGGTTGTGGATTATCTACAGACCTGAAAAATCGTTGATAATTTAAGGGTTTGTTATATAGTCGAATTACGGTTAATGTTTTTGTAATGTCTATATAAGTTTTGGTCAAATGTATACAAAATCATATACATATATAGTCGAAGAATGGTTGTTTAATGTTTTTGTAACGTCTGTATAATTTTTGGTCGCATTTTAGTCAAATGCATACAAAATCATATACACTCTGTTAGTTTCGATATGACAGCAGACGAACGAATAACAAACAACTTTATTTACAAAATCAGCTGACAGCAGTAAAGTGACGAATCGTCGGCATGGAGGTGTGTGGTGCGTGCAGGTCAATATAGAAAATGTCTTCACGTCTTCATCGTTGTCGACTTTCTCTTTTTATACTTGTTATTAGTCTTCTATTATTTATATTTCTTAAATTGGAATTCGATTGTTTTGTGTTTTACGCTATTTCAATCCAGATTAAAATGTAGAACGACCGATTGATCCCAATTCTTCCATGACCCCAATTCTTTGGTCTGATTATAGATTGAAGTCATCACTCAGCAATCGCTCGATCTCATCTGATATCTCTTGGCGTTGCCTGTCATCTATTCAACAGGTTTTGGATTATCTACAGGCCTGAAAAAACATAATCAAAACTTTTTCATTCAATTACAGAAATTATATTTGATTGAAACTTGTTAATGAGAATGAATGCTATTTGCTTTGATAATTGTGGAAAGTTAAATGTTAAAATGAATAAGTTTATACATTTGTTTTCGATGAGCAGACGACAATGTGAAAGAGTTAATGCATTGTATGTATGTGTGTGTGCATTAGTGTCAGCATGTGTATGCTTATGACTGTATTGTGTGTCAGTAATGCAGTATGGCTTGAAGCAACTTGTTTGTGTCAAGTGAAGTGCACATAGGTTGAAAGGTTTCGAACCCATTGACTTCCATTGACAATGCGTGCACCTGCATGCTAGCAAAGGTCATGAAGTAGGTCAGTGCATTTTGAATGCAAGCCAGTTAACGGGGGTTGCCACCCCACACACACCCTTTAAAATAAAGAGGAATGCACATGCGTTTTTCTAGTCAGTTCGGCAGTTTTCAGTCTTCAGTCTAGAGTTAATGAGAGAATCTTGATTCAGGATGAGAAAACGAAAAAAGAAGAAAAAAAGGTCTGAATCAATTCAGCGGTGTCCTATCGATGATGGAATCCAAATAAAGACTTCTCCAAACAATAAAATCAAGTCATGTTTTTGGAGAGCAAGCATGAATCGTCGTGAGGGGTACTGACCAAGAATAAGAAAAAAGCATGTGTCTTAAGATATTATATGTAACACACGCACATGACTGTAGACACATGTGCACACACAGAAGACAGATGGTAACGACCATGTCACAATTACATACACAAGAATATATATATATATATATATATATATATGCACGTCATCTTATCTGATCCCCCCCACAACAGAACAACTGTATGCATCTGTGAGTCGAGATAGCTATCCCAAGCCCGACGATGTTTACTCTGTTGTGATTTTTGCTCAAACTGTTTATTGAAAATAAATCTGCCTTTTAATACATTCAAGGTGGACCAAAAACGGCAAAGTTTTATAAATTCAAACAAATGCATCTGATTGGCTTAAAATGTTTTTATTTGTTTCTTTTTATGGGTTCATTCGAGCCAGTTGCGCAAAAATAAGTTTAAGCATTTTCATTTTAGACACCAAAGCGTAAACTTCGCTAGCTACACATTTCATCAAGTAGCTTTATGCCATGTCCGAAGCGACTCTCATGAAAAGACAAATCAAAGAATTAAAAAAAAAAAAAAAGGATGATGCTTGTGCATTATAATGGGATTTCAAAAAATGCAGTTTAAGTAAAAGCACTATTACGTATTTGCATGTCGAAATTAGTAAAACTTGAAAAAATTATGAAAAATGATCAAGTAGGATATTTGCTAGAATTATTTGTTACAAAAAAATCTAGATATAGCGGTCTGCCATTTTTGATTTTGAAACCGCAAATGAAAATTATTTTGTCAAAACTGCAGTTACCTCCCCTAGAATTTAAGAACTAAATACGATAATGTTAGACAGTCGCCATGTTTTTTTTCTCCTTGCCAAACATGACAACTTTTACACATTAAGAAGTTCGGAGGTTGCATTGATTGAAATGTGCAGATAACACAAGATGAGAACATTAGTCCAATTAATCTAAATAATATAAAAAAAAAAATCTTATATCCAGCTAAATTCCAAAACTATAATAATTGGTATACAAGTATGTTTCAGTTTGAACAACAGTGGTACAATAATATTGTGAGGTTAACATCCATGCTAGGCGTTCATAAAATGCACAGCAGAGCAATATACAACAGATGAAGGATACAACTAGTATTCCACATATCCCGCTAATATATATATATATTTGGAGTACCCATGAATTAAAATGAAAAAAATGTAAAATTATTTGTTTTAAACAAAATCTTATTTATTCAAAAATTTTTTTCAGGCTCATTACTACTTAGGAATCCCCACAACTCGTGCTGGGACCTGCATAACATCAGACTCAACTGTGATACGTGATATCTTCTACAATGGAAACCCCATCAAAGAGAGATGCACCATTGTGCTTCGGATTGCTCCTACATTTTTACGGTAATTTTAATTCCACTTGTCCTATTTCATTTTTCTATACATTAGTTATATTAGTATTAGTTAGTATTCCATTTTATTAGCATTGCTTATAACCTTTTTATTTGTATTGATTATAACCTTTCATTGATATTGGTTATTATAATCTTTCATTGGTATTGGTTATTATAACCTGTCATTGGTATTGGCTATTATAACCATTCATTAGTATTGGCTATTATAACCTTTTTATTTGTATTGATTATAAAATTCCATTGATATTGGTTATTATAACCTTTCATTGGTATTGGTTATTATAATCTTTCATTGGTATTGGCTATTATAATCTTTCATTGGTATTGGTTATTATAATCTTTCATTGGTATTGGCTATTATAACCTTTCATTGGTATTGGTTATTATAACCTTTCATTGGTATTGGTTATTATAATCTTTCATTGGTATTGGCTATTATAACCTTTCATTGGTATTGGTTATTATAACCTTTCATTGGTATTGGCTATTATAACCTTTCATTGGTATTGACTATTATAACCTTTCATTGATATTGGCTATTATAATCTTTAATTGATATTGGCTATTATAACCTTTCATTGGTATTGGCTATTATAACCTTTCATTGGTATTAGCTATCATAACCTTTCATTGGTATTGGCTATCATAACCTTTCATTGATATTGGCTATTATAATCTTTCATTGGTATTGGCTATTATAACCTTTCATTGGTATTGGCTATTATAACCTTTCATTGGTATTGGCTATTATAACCTTTCATTAGTATTGGCTATTATATACTTTCATTGGTATTGGCTATTATAATCTTTCATTGGTATTGGTTATTATAATCTTTCATTGGTATTGGCTATTATAACCTTTCATTGGTATTGGTTATTATAACCTTTCATTGGTATTGACTATTATAACCTTTCGTTGGTATTGGCTATTATAATCTTTCATTGGTATTGGCTATTATAACCTTTCATTGGTATTGGCTATTATAACCTTTCATTGGTATTGGCTATTATAACCTTTCATTGGTATTGGCTATTATAACCTTTCATTGGTATTGGCTATTATAACCTTTCATTGGTATTGGCTATTATAACCTTTCATTGGTATTGGCTATTATAACCATTCGTTGGTATTAGCTATTATAATCTGTCATTGATATTGGCTATTATAATCTTTAATTGATATTGGCTATTATAACCTTTCATTGGTATTGGCTATTATAACCTTTCATTGGTATTGGCTATCATAACCTTTCATTGGTATTGACTATTATAATCTTTCATTGGTATTGACTATTATAACCTTTCATTGGTATTGGCTATTATAATCTTTCATTGGTATTGGTTATTATAACCTTTCATTGGTATTGGCTATTATAACCTTTCATTGGTATTGGCTATTATAACCTTTCATTGGTATTGGCTATTATAACCTTTCATTGGTATTGGCTATTATAACCTTTCATTGGTATTGGCTATTATAACCTTTCATTGGTATTGGCTATTATAACCTTTCATTGGTATTGGCTATTATAACCTTTCATTGGTATTGGCTATTATAACCTTTCATTGGTATTGGCTATTATAACCTTTCATTGGTATTGGCTATTATAACCTTTCATTGGTATTGGCTATTATAACCTTTCATTGGTATTGGCTATTATAACCTTTCATTGGTATTGGCTATTATAACCTTTCATTGGTATTGGCTATTATAACCTTTCATTGGTATTGGCTATTATAACCTTTCATTGGTATTGGCTATTATAACCTTTCATTGGTATTGGCTATTATAACCTTTCATTGGTATTGGCTATTATAACCTTTCATTGGTATTGGCTATTATAACCTTTCATTGGTATTGGCTATTATAACCTTTCATTGGTATTGGCTATTATAACCTTTCATTGGTATTGGCTATTATAACCTTTCATTGGTATTGGCTATTATAACCATTCATTGGTATTGGTTATCATAACCATTCGTTGGTATTGGCTATTATAATCTGTCATTGATATTGGCTATTATAATCTTTAATTGATATTGGCTATTATAACCTTTCATTGGTATTGGCTATTATAACCTTTCATTGGTATTGGCTATCATAACCTTTCATTGGTATTGGCTATTATAACCTTTCATTGGTATTGGCTATTATAACCTTTCATTGGTATTGGCTATTATAACCTTTCATTTGTATTGGCTATTATAACCTTTCATTGGTATTGGCTATTATAACCTTTCATTGGTATTGGCTATTATAACCTTTCATTGGTATTGGTTATCATAACCTTTCATTGGTATTGGCTATTATAACCTTTCATTGGTATTGGCTATTATAACCTTTCATTGGTATTGGTTATTATAACCTTTCATTGGTATTGGCTATTATAACCTTTCATTGATATTGGCTATCATAACCTTTCATTGGTATTGGCTATTATAACCTTTCATTGGTATTGGCTATTATAACCTTTCATTGGTATTGGCTATTATAACCTTTCATTGGTATTGGCTATTATAACCTTTCATTGGTATTGGCTATTATAACCTTTCATTGGTATTGGCTATTATAACCTTTCATTGGTATTGGCTATTATAACCTTTCATTGGTATTGACTATTATAACCTTTCATTGGTATTGGCTATTATAACCTTTCATTGGTATTGGCTATTATAACCTTTCAGTGGTATTGGCTATTATAACCTTTCAGTGGTATTGGCTATTATAACCTTTCATTGGTATTGGCTATTATAACCTTTCATTGGTATTGGCTATTATAACCTTTCATTGGTATTGGCTATTATAACCTTTCATTGGTATTGGCTATTATAACCTTTCATTGGTATTGGCTATTATAACCATTCGTTGGTATTGGCTATTATAATCTTTCGTTGGTATTGGCTATTATAACCATTCGTTGGTATTGGCTATTATAATCTTGCATTGGTATTGGCTATTATAACCTTTCATTGGTATTGGCTATTATAACCATTCGTTGGTATTGGCTATTATAATCTTGCATTGGTATTGGCTATTATAACCTTTCATTGGTATTGGCTATTATAATCTTTCATTTATATTGGCTATTATAATCTTTCATTGGTATTGACTATTATGACCTTTCATTGGTATTGACTATTATAATCTTTCATTGGTATTGGCTATTATAACCTTTCATTGGTATTGGCTATTATAACCTTTCATTGGTATTGGCTATTATAACCTTTCATTGGTATTGGCTATTATAACCTTTCATTGATATTGGCTATTATAACCTTTCATTGGTATTGGCTATTATAACCATTTGTTGGTATTGGCTATTATAATCTGTCATTGATATTGCTTATTATAACCTTTCATTGGTATTGGCTATTATAACCTTTCATTGGTATTGACTATTATAATCTTTCGTTGGTATTGGCTATTATAACCTTTCATTGGTATTGGCTATTATAACCTTTCATTGGTATTGGCTATTATAACCTTTCATTGGTATTGGCTATTATAACCTTTCATTGGTATTGGCTATTATAACCTTTCATTGGTATTGGCTATTATAACCTTTCATTGGTATTGGCTATTATAACCTTTCATTGGTATTGGCTATTATAACCTTTCATTGGTATTGGCTATTATAACCTTTCATTGGTATTGGCTATTATAACCTTTCATTGGTATTGGCTATTATAACCTTTCATTGGTATTGGTGGATAAGTCAGACATAAACTAAAGTTTATTTGTTTGTGCATGTGAATCTATTTATTCTTCAACCTTAATCAATTTCAAATGAAAACGTTATCATTTCCCCATCAAATATCTTTTTTATTTTTCCTCATTCTTTTCATACCTATTTTATTAATATCCCTGTTAATAAATTTTATTTTTGTTATAAATTATATATCTCATACAATATTCTGTGTCATTTCTGTTTCTTCAGCATGTTAGGTTTACAGATGTTTTCTCTGACACCTAAAACAGTTCAAGAATAGATAATCATTAAAAACCTTTTTGAATAATTTCTATTTGAACCCAGAAAATTATGGTCTATATCTGCTGAACTTCCCTTTTATTTTTTAATTTTTTTATCAGTTTGTTCAAGCTGGGGATGGGGCATCCTATCAGATGCCAAACATACACCTGCTAACTCAGATATTCCAACCGAAAGATCTTTTAAAGATTCTGATTCTCTTTAAGTGCAATTGTTTGAATCTCTCTTGCACGTGGTTCACCAGGTATATTTGCCAAGTAGTTTTTGAAATTCTTTTTTATGAGTCCAGTTGTTCCTATAATTATAGGAATGATAGAGATCTTCCTAAGATTCCAGTTTCTTTTCATGTCATACATAAGACATTGGTATTTCGTTATCTTTTCCATCTCAACTCTGTTTAACCCAGCATCATTGAGGACACTGACTTCTACTAAGGTTGCTTCTTTTTCTCTTGTCCCATATCACTATGTCAGATTGTATCGCCCCATTTTCTAAGTACATAGTTGTAGGATTGCATAGTCATAGTGAATGGTATATGACTTATTTTAAACTGTTCTTTCTGACATATATTCGCAGGACTTGCTGCTGTATTCGTTATTCAATTTTTTACAGATAGTCCTGTGAAGATATTTACACTCCATTGTGTCGCGTTGTATAGTAGTCGTCCCCCAGCAAAACCTTACAGGTGGCTCACACTCTCTGCTTCTGAGTGGCAGAACCTGCACTTGCTGTAATTGCTGACACCACTCATTTTCTTAAAAGCATTGGTCATCAAGCCTTGATCTTGGGCAGCTATTATAATCCTACTGTGTCTATTTGTGTTTTTCATTTTCATGACATAAACTCATGGTATTTTAACTTTATGGAACTTTTCTAGGTTCAACTATTTTAATAATTTACAATATTTAATGAAATGTTATTGAACTGGTGGAAGTCTATGCTCTCCAAGTGCTTTTGCTTAATGTTTTATTGTCATTTTATAATTTGATAAATATCTCTCTTATTTTTTTTTCTTTGTTAGGTTTGGATCATTTGAAATCTTCCGGGAAGAAGACAGTTTAACTGGTCGCAGTGGTCCAAGTGCTGGAAACAAGGAATTATTGATTCAACTTCTGGAATATTCTATAAAAACGTACTACCCGGAGGTAGGGGACAGCAGTTATTGCCTTTTTTTTTATGATAATAAGAATTAAGATGCCATTTTTTGAAAACAGTGTTTTGTGATGAAAATACTAGTTTAGGTTCCAACACGACAGATCAGTGAAAATGTTATTTTAAACATGGCAGATCAATGAAAATGCTAACCCACTCCCTTCCACCTTAACATTATTGTTCACTTTAACCACTCCCACAATTAGATCTTTCCTTTATTCACTACTACTTCCAACTTGAAGTATATCTAATCTGACTCTGTTTAATAAATGCTTTACTTGATAAAGTTTCCTAAATGAAACGGGATATTGAAAGGAAATGATTCTGTGATAATTTTGTTTGTTTATTACTCTTATTTTAAAATATTTTTTACTGTTATTTTACCCCAAATAAGTCACAATGCCACTGATGTAAGGAGCTACTAATTGGGACCAAGTTTACATGGGTACTGTTGCAATATTTTTGGGTGATAATGGGGTATGATCCCGCACAGTCGGGAGATTCTGTTTATAAACGATGCTGCTAAGAACTGACGAATCGAATTAATTCACATTCTGCTACCAACCAATCAAAAACCAGAATTGCTCCATAAAAATTAAACCTTTTCTGTAGCAACTTTGCATATGTTTTCTTTGTGTCAACGCGGGAAGAATCTTTTGCTCTGTGGATTCCATTTCAAGGACTGTCTACTAAGAAGCAGTCACCTCCAGGACTTGTGTAGAACAACTAACCATTGGAAACTGTTCTGTCTACTGAGAACCACTCACCTCCAGGATTTGTGTAGAACAACTAACCATCGGAAATTGCTCTGAAAATAAACATGGCTTATGACTCTAGAGATACTATGTAGAGAGTTGAGCAGCAAGATATCTATTCACATTAGACTTGAACTTCTGCATGTCGGTACAGTCAGAGAAGCAGAGACCTTGGAGGGAATTCCAAAGTCTCACAGTTTGAGGGAATAAACTATTTGAATAGAAGATTTTCTGGCATCTAGGGATCTCTACAATGTAGAAGTGGGATTTTGCTGCTAGTTAGGTTAGTCAGGGGTATTTATGTTGTGGGAGTAGAAGTGGTTTGTGTTCGTCAAAGTTCATTCCATTAAAATACTTGTAAAGCAGGCACAGAGATGCAACATTTCGGTGATGGGACAGAGGTTGGAGTTTGGTTGCTAGTGCGGGACCTATTAGGTTTGCGACTCTTTTTTGAATCCTGTCTAAGAGTGAGAGACTAGTGGCAGATGCATCAACCTAGATGTGGCAACAATACTCCATATATGGGTATGTAAAGGTACAGGATACTCTCGGGTGTGAGTAACCTTCTTGCATGGTAGAGAGAGCCCACCTTCTTTGCAGCAGTCTTGGCAATGACTTTAATGCACTTGTACCAATTCATGTTACCTTTGAATGTTAAAGCAAGAAGCTTGAAGGGAAATACTTTCAGGTAGTGTATCATTAGTCAGGGCAATCAGTGGTTGAGATGGTTTCTTGTAATTATTAAAGAAAATAAGCTTAATCTTGGCAGCGTTGAATGTTACCGTCTTCCGATTCCACTACAGACTGGAGATCTTTTTCTAACGTTTTAGTCATTTCCTTAGATATTTGTTTATTCATTTTCCATTTCAGTCTGTTATAGAGTGTAGTGTCATCAGCAAATATATCCATTTAAGAAACAATTTTATATGGGAGGTCATTTATGAATATCGGGAATGATAAAGATCCAAGGCTCGACGTTTGTGGCACACCTGCATTTATTTCCTGTTGTTTTGACGTATGACCATGTTTCCTGGGAATACCATCATTTGATTATGTTAAATATTCATCCAGTAATACTATATGATTTAATTTTGCTGGGAATATTATCATACTTTAGCAAAGTCCGTTCGCTACTCTGATAGCTATGTGTCGTTTGCCTTTTAGACGTTAACCGGTTTTAGGCTCTTTGCTCAAGTTGATTTATATATAAATTAGCTTAACTCTCGCAGGAAGATCTCTTTTCTGCTACAATGCCAAGGCTTTACATAAATCTAGGGCTATTGTCCTAGCCTTCCTTGCCTTATCCAGTGCATGGTATATACGTTCGGAGATTACAGTTAGGATATCTGCAGTAGAAAGGCTTGGCTAAATCCATACTATTGGTCAGAAAGAAGTTTTATTATCTATGAAGCACAACCTGAATTTTTCTCTTATTTAAGAAGGATTTGATTATGTTAATGATTCATCCAGTAATACTATATGATTTAATTTTCCTGGGAATACCATCATACTTTAGCAAGGTCATTACTCAGATAGCTATGTGTCGTTTGCCTTTTAGACGTTAACCGGTTTTATGCTCTTTGCTCTTTGTGTGAGTAGATTTATATGTAAATTAACTTAACTTTCGCTCGATCTCGCAGGAAGATCTCTTCTCTGCTACAATGCCAAACCCTGTCAAATGCTTTACATATATCTAGGGCTACTGCCCTAGCCTTCCTTGCTTTATCCAGTGCATGATATATATGTTCGGAGATTACAGTTAGGATATCTGCAGTAGAAAGGCTTGGCTAAATCCATACTATTGGTCAGAAAGAAGTTTTATTATCTATGAAGTGGTGGACTAGTTGCTTGATTGATTAAGGACTCAAAAATTTTGGTGAAGAGAGGAAAGAGACTAATGGGATGATAATTCTTGAAAACTGAAACAATAAAAGCAATTTTCCAGCAGTTAGAAAAGCAAGATTCATGAAGGTATTTATTGAAGAGTTTGGAGATAACCGGGGCAACCTCAGCAGAGCATTTTTTTTAATAGTATAGCAGAAATGAGATCAGGCCCACTCACCTTCAAGGTGTCTAGGTTTTTTATGGCATCATGAACGTGGAAAGGAATGATTTTGGGTGCTTCTACACTATTAGAACGAAATTTCAGAAATCGTAATACTGAATTACACATGAAAACAATGGTATCTACGTTTGTGATTAGTGATGATATATATATATGTATATTAATGATGTGACGATTCCAATATTTTTCCCGATTCCGGTACAATTACCGATTCCATACTAAATTTCCCCAGGGTGGAGGTGATCTATTTCATTGTTACTACCAGCAGTGGCAATAAATAAGATAATTAAAAGAACAGTTTTTGGTATCGGAAAATAGGCACAAATTTTCTGATTTTGAAATTGATTCTGATACCCTAAAAAGTTCTGATTTTTCTAATTCCGAATAATTGTTTGAACACTTATATATATATATATATATATATATATATATATATATATATATATATATATATGTGTGTGAACGTGTCTGTGTGTATTTCCCTATGCAATAACTCTGTCAATTTTAAGTCTACAGACTCGAAATTTGATATACAGGGTATTGAGATTTGGAAAAATCTTTGAAATCCATTTTCAGCCAGAAATTTGGCTGTTAAGAGGTCAAAGTTCAATTTGACCTTTGAGAACTCTACCAAACTCCTCCGCCAATTTTGGGTATAAACAATTGAAATTTTAGATATAGGTTCCTTGGACATGAATCTAACTTAATAACTTGATTTGAGCCCAAAACAATAAATGTTAAGGGGTCATAATAGGGGTCAAAGTTAAAAAAAATTTGACCGCTTTTGTTTTTTTTGTTTTTTGCTCACCCAGGCACTTCCAAACACCCAGGCAACGTCGGGCTGAAATGCTAGTATATATATATATTAATGTATGTATGTATATATATGATTATATTTTTTAGATTTGGGAATCTCATCAGAATGAAAAGGAAGAAATGTATTTGTCTTTTTATAAAGAAGTTGTTAAAAGAACTGCCAAATTGGTTGCTGCCTGGCAATGTGTCGGATGGTGCCATGGGTAAGGAATTTATCTTTCTCTTTGTATAAATTTTAGTTAATATTTTTTAAGGATATTTAAGAATTGTTTTTCAAGTATGTTTATTAATTTTGGATGTTAAAGATTTCTATTTTTCTATTTTTTCTTCTATTTTTACTTGGATTGATTTTAGATAAAGAATTGTAATTTTGTTATTTCTTGTCAAACTAGTATTCTTCTTGTCTTGTTTTTTTGTTTTTTTTTGTTTTGGGAAAAATGTTCAGCCATTTTTTTGTTTGTTTTTTGTTTTGTTTTTGTTTCTGATTTTTCTTTCTCTATATTCTCTCCTTTCTTTATATTTTTCCCTTCTCTTTTTACTCTATTTTTCTCTTTCTATCTTTTGCTTCTCCTTCTTTTTATTTTCTCTTTCTTGCTCTTCTTTTCATTTCAGTTTCTTGCTCTTTATCTTCCAGTTTGTATATTTCTCTATTTCCTTCTTTACTTTTCTTTTCCGTCTTTTTTTTTTTTTTTTTTTACTCATTTATACCTTTTCTCTCTTTTCGCATGTTCGTTTTTCTTTTCTTTCTTTTTTCCCTCCTCCTTTCCTTCCCTAAAAGTGGTACTATTTCTCTTTGGAAGGAGGGAGAGGGGGCCAATCGTGGACTTTTCTACAGTATATTTTATATATTTTTAAGCAATTAATGGGAATTCATAGGCATTACAAGTTTAGATTATTGAGTTATCTCCCTTCACTTCTTTTAGATTGTTTTAAAATCGTAGATTAGACAGCTGCTCTTCTGTTACACAACAAATCTAATTTTCTTATTTAAAAATAAAACTACTTTATCAAGTTGAATAATTTTTGGAGTAAGATATTAAATTATTAAATTAAATATATTAATTATTTTGATTAAAAAATCAAAAAATATATTGTAGAAAAATACTCCATTGATCCCCATACCCTCCCACCTAGAATAGTACCACTTATACATAATGTTTTTGAATATTTATTTATTTTTTTTTTCAAAGATTTTTTGTAAATTACTCCAAACAAAATTGACTTTGTTTTTAAAATCCATTATTCTGTTTTTCTGATTCTAGAGTGCTCAATACCGACAATATGAGTATATTAGGGCTGACCATAGATTACGGACCTTTTGGTTTCATGGACCGATATGCCGAAGATTTTATATGCAATGCGTCTGGTTAGTGATTTTTATTTTGCCTTCTTTTTTTTATATGAAATGGTTCATTACTTTTTGAAAAAGGTTTTTCACTCTTACTGACCCCAAACAAGGCACAGTGCTACTTGGACATAAGGGCCCACTATTTGTGGTCACATGACCGACCAGATGCCATTGGTACTGAGATCAATTTATCTCTAAGTGCTCCATCACTGCCTCAGCTATCTGACAACATATACTTACTTTGAAAGTTTTGTATGCACTAATCAATTTCCATGAATAAAATTTCTTTCAAAGAACTTCTCACCTGCAGAACATGTTACCATGGGACTGCATCCCTACATACCACAGCATAGTTGTTTTTAAGTTCAATGTAAACAAATGTCTGCGAAGACATTCTTTTAAATTAATCAAACTTTTCGTTTCTGAATTTTTGAGATGAGGATTAATAATTCGTATTACTTGGATTATATTCAAACTATTGTTCTCATGTTATTTTCACAATGTTTCGGTTGATGTAACCTCCGACCTTCTTCAGTATTATGCTTCTGAATTTTTGAGATGAGGATTAGTTATTTGTATTATTTAGATTCTACTACTGTTCTCATCTTGAGAGTCATTTTTACGTTTTGGTCAATATAACCTCCGACCTTCTTCAGATTTATCTTTTCAAACTCAGGAATGGGATTTTGGATAGAATTTTGAACGGAACCCTTTATTTACTTCATGGGGGTTGGATGTTTTTGTTCTTTCAGCCACAACTGAATAGAGGTTCTAAGTAATTCGCGATTGTGTTTTTCGGTCGCCCGCACTGAGAATTGAACCTTCAACCTTCAAGAAAATATCACTTTCACAATTGATTTTTCCAAATACTCTAACCATTGTGCCACGGGTTCTTGTGGACTATTTTATTCTTGTATTTTAGTGTTATGCTGCACTGAGGATTGAACCATCATCCTACAGAAGAGCGTAACTTACAAATGAATTTTACCAAGTACTTTATTCACTATGCCACGTGCTCTTACATGAGTGGTTGGAGGTAACATTGACCAAAATGTTGTGTGAATAACACCCGCAATAAGAATAGTAGTATGAAAAATCCAAATAATACAAATTCAACCATTTCATTATTTGCTCGTGTTTTGTTTTTTTTTAACTTGAATGTTACTATTTATCAAGGCCAGGCAGCCACTGAAGGATAAGGGTTAGTAAGTGTTCAATTATGATCAGTAATGATGGAACTTGGTTAGGGCATTAGTTATTTAAGAGGACAAGTCAACAAAATCTTATTTACATTGGACTTGAAAATGACCAAGTTATAGTCAGCCGGGAAGCAGCTCCACAATATCTTGTTCCACAGACAATACAGCTCTAGAAAAGGAACTCTGCTTATAGAATTTACATTTAGTTTTAGTAAGGGAATCCTCTTGTGATACTGCTCCATCGTCTAACTGACCATCTCTTTAATCTTTATCATTGAGAGTCTTTTAGCTGTGCTAAAAAAAATTACTCCCACCTGAGAGTATCCTATATCTCTACAAAGCCACCATTCGCCCATGCATGGAGTATTGTTGCCACATCTGAGCTGGTGCATCTGCCAGTAGTCTCACACTCTCAGACAGGGTTCCAACAACAGTCTCAAACTTAATAGGTCCAGCACTATTAACTAAGCTCCAACCTCTGTCCCATCACCACAGTATTGCATCCCTATGCCTGTTGAATAAGTATTCTGATGGAATGTGCTCTGTCCAATTTGTAGCACTTCTTTGATTCAAATACCTCCAGATAGTTTGTCTTCTCTCAAATACTTTCTCAGATAGTTTGTCTTCCCTTAAACTGCTAGACTTTTCGAATTCCCACCTGATCTCCCACTTCCCTGATTCTACTGAGATGCAGAAGTTCAAGTGTGATGTGAACAGACATCTTGCTGCTCAACTCCGTACAAAGTAAAAAGAAAAAAAAAGTGAAACTAATAAGATTCCAGATTTAACATGGTTGGTTTGGCTAAAACAGTAATTAGCATAGTTGAGTTTTATAACCTATAAGTAATCAGTATATAAGAATGTGACCCCTAATTAAGTTGTGGCCAGTGCGAGATATAGAATTGAGAATCGGGGTCATTGTTTTAGATTAGAAATTCTTAAGATCAAATAGGTCTGTTACAAGCGTGACTGTGGGTTGTTTGTTTACCTAATGTATCACAAAAAAATGGAGAGATGGTTCGAATAATTCAGAGTACATGTTGACATGGGATGATGTTGTCATATTACGTCACAGAATCGTTTGTGGAATGCGATTATTATGAGGTTGGAAGTATAGGTGTGTTATGTAAGAGAATTATACATATAATGTTTAGGACTCGTTAAATTCCTAAACATTATATGTATCGGCCACAGCGAAATTCAATAAAATATTACCGTAAGAGAGGAGGATGGAGAAAGAGATAGATATGTATAGATATTAAAAAGTTTAAATCACAGTCATATAATATTCCAAATAAATAGTACACACCATAGTATCCAAGTCATTTAAACCTTTCTTGAGACGAGGTTTGTTTACAATAGTAAAACAGCACAAGCTTTATTTATTATTAACAAGACGTTATGTAATCGACTACAGTTGAAAGAGAATCTAACGAGTTGTAAAAATTATATGTAGCAACATAATGAATGCCAACAAAATATTGCAACATGTTCTGTTAAGTGAAATACATAAAAGCGTTCTACTCTGAGCTTTATAACACTAGCAGGCTGCCCAGCATTCTCCAGTTGTAAAATACGCGTAAATATTATATTTTAATTCATACAAAAATAGATGTGCATGCGAGTATTATGTTTTTTCTAAACAGTTCCATTCTTGTCAGTAAAAAAGAAAAAAAAATACTCAAGCTGAGATCAAAACCAAAACCTTAAGACAGTGAGTCAAGTTCGATAACCATTAGGCCAGCTTGACACGTCCTTTAAATAGTGTTTTCAAACCTGCTTATTCTTAACATAAAGAATCTGTCATGTGAACGATTCACGCATGCGCATTTGTGAAACAGATGACAAACATAAAAATCCGATGGACCCCCCCACTCCCCTCGCATACCAATTTTTCAATTTTGATCCCTTAGCAGCCCTTATTTCCAGATGAAAACTGATTAAAAAGTTCTCTACATGTCTGAATACCCTATATACCAAATTTCAAGTCTGGATAAAAAATTTGCTGAGTATATAGGTTGAAAATTGTCCTCACACACTCACATGTTCTCACTTTTCTCGAGAGACAGCTAAGTAATCTGTACGTTATAGTGTGACACGTATTTAGCATATTCTGTTAAGTGAACTACATACTTTGAACATTCTAATGTGATAATTAATTTGTTTTTATTATTTTCTTGTCTGAAGACGATGGCGGAAGGTATACGTACAGTAAACAGCCAGAGATGTGCAAGTGGAATTGCCAAAAACTTGCCGAAGATATTCAAGATGTCTTGCCGCTTGAGAAAAGTCTGCCGGAACTCGAAGCCATTTTCGATAAAACCTATGACGATGAATATTTCAGTACCATGAAGAAAAAGGTAAAATTTCGTTTGGTTTGTATTTATTTATTTATTTTTATGATGAGGATTGCTATATCTGTCCATTATTTCCGAAATGAGTAGATCACCTTCCATAACATATAAAATCTACACTCCCTCCTTCATCTCTACTATTATATAAAAATCACTTTGTGTATGTGTGTGAGTTCCTCATAGGATCCGAAACGACTGGGTCCTGGATATGATCTTAAACTATATCTGATGGTAAGGCCCCAGCTTGCAGGCTTATGGGAGTGTGGAGCAACCCCTCAATTGCCTTTGCTTCCAGGTTCACTCTGACCCGGAGTGGTAGAGGGTCCCAACTATAGGTTAAATAGAAACCGACTAGAAAAAAAAAAATATACTCTATTAAAAAATTTTTCTTCAAAATCACTGGATTCGGCATTAAATAACCTGAAAAGGGTTAATATGCCGTAAAACAAAAACAACCAACCAACAACCGAAACGACTGAGCCTATCTTTTGCAAATTTCACACAAACCTAATTTATATGTTTGGCAGTGTTCTTAGATATGTTTTGTACAGAAATTCATCCGATAAGTATCGAAAATCAAAAAAATGTGATATTAAAAATAGTCTTTCTATCTTTTAGATAAAAAAGAAGAGTTTGACAGAAAGATTCCTTAGTTTGACAAGATACAGCCGGAGAAAGTCAGAGGTTATATCGACCAAAATCTTGTGTAAATAGCACTTCAGATAAGAACATGTAAGGCATAATCACGTTGACACACCAGTTCCCGCTAGATCACCAAAGTTAAGCAACATTGAACCTGGTCAATAATAAATGGGCGACCATTTGGAAGTTCCAGGTGTTGTATGTGCTTTTTGCTTATATCAGCATTGTTTCCAGTCGTCCTGGACTTCACCTTGCCACTGGACTCAAACAGCGCCGATTCCGGAGAGGTGTGGTTGAAGATTGCGCAACCCTTGCCTCACAATTTCATGTGCAGCTGTCCCCACAGGGGGTATCCTTTGTCTTTCGAGACTGAATGGAGGCATTGATTGATTGATATGAGAACAGTAGTCCAAAAAATCAAAAAATATGAATTTTATTTAAAAAATGTTTTTACTGATATTTCCCAGACAAAGTAAATTGTTACTGAGACGTAAAGAGGTGACTGTGAATAATGAACCATGCATATAGGGACACTCTAAGTAGGGAGATGAGCAGCAAGATCTTTGTTCACATTACATTTAAATTTCTGCATGTTAAGACAGTCGAACACACATCTTTCTGCTCATTCCCCCTCCTTCTCTTCCCCCTTCTTTTTTTTATGGAATTTCAAACTAAACAATAATAGTCTGAATGATCCAAAGATTGATGTAAATGAATAAAAATAAATTGTTCGATGTTTGTTTGTTTTATATTTTCCATTTTTTTTTTTTTGTTTCAGCTCGGATTTTTGAAAGAGAACGACAAGCAAAAGTAAGATATTAAAATTTTAAATTTCAATTGATTTCTTTTTCTCATATTAAGAAACTCATTTTTTATTTAAAATAGTAATGTAAAGAATATTTTTTGTTATATTTGCTATCCAGCACTTCATTGATTTATTTTCAATGTATCTCAGCACTATATATATATATATATATATATATATATATATATATAAGCGAAAATGTGTGTATGTATGTATTTTTTTTTTTTACATGGGGTCACCACTTATCAAGGCCCAGGAGCCACTCGGGGATAAGGGTTATTGTGTGGACACTAATCAGTGGGATAGTATCGTAATAATAGTTAGTATTGGGGATTTGATAAGGTGTCATTACTTAAGGGGGCGGTTCATCAGGAATTTGTTTGTGTTGGACTTGAAGACATCCAAGTTGAATTCGGGGGTGGGGGGGAAACAGGCAAGCGTCAGAGAGTTCCACAGCCATGCAGTTCTGAGAAAGAAGCTTTGTTCATGGAATCTACGTTTTGATTTAGGCACGGATAAAGAGTGGGGAAAATTATTGACAGTGGTTTCAGCTAAACGAGTGTTTTTCATGAAAGATTGGGGGGGGGACCAGAGAATGGAGCTCAGACGAGCACTTGCCATGGAAATAACGATAAAACAGAGACAAGCTCGCAACGTCTCTTCTGTGGGAGAGAGGTTGCAGGGAAGAGAAAAGGTCATCACCCACCAAGCCACGAAGTATATTTTGTACTCTGTCAAGGCAATAGACTGTTTTTAGCAGCTCCTGCCCAGATGTGGCAGCAGTACTCCGTCCTTGGACGTACTTGGCTTTTATACAGATAGAGAATTGCATCATTAGTGAGATATCTTCTGGAGCGGTTGAAGGATCCCACCATTTTCCCAGCGACCTTGGCCACAGACTTGATGTATGTGTTCCATTTCAGATCAGGAGTAAAGGTCAAACCTAGAAGCTTATCAAAACATGGGGCCTCCCCTAGATGAGAGCCATTCATTTCAATCGATGCCAGATGGGGATCAGAGCGTTTATGATGTAATGATAGGAGTTTGGTCTTAGATGCATTAAAGGTAACCAGCCACCTGTTCCCCCACTGAACCATGCGCTCAAGATCTGAGGAAAGAGAATCAGAGAGATTGTTGCCATTTACGGCTTTTTATGTGTTGCCATAGATAGTCGTGTCATCAGCATAGATGTCAACAAATGATTTAAGTGTGTGTTTTGGGAGATCATTGATGTAGATCAAGAAGAGAGTTAGGCCCAGGATGGACCCCAGCATTAATACTGTGGACCTCTGATTTCTGCCCATCAACCACTACTCTTATGAGCCTATCGGAGAGAAATGATTTAATGATTGAGAAAACATTTCCAGTTATACCGTAGTTGGAAATCTTATGAAGTAGGCCTTTATGCCATACCTTATCGAAGGCCTTTGATATGTCAAGAGCAATTGCCCTAGAAATGAAGCCTTTGTCGAGAGATTCGCTAATTCAATGTGATATAACTGTTAGCACATCAGCTGTAGATCTAGCAGAATGGAAACCATATTGCGTGTCACTAAGAAGGTTATTTCTGCTGAGGTGGTTGACTACTTCTCTATTTAATATGGATTCCAACAACTTACTCATGACACTCAGGAGACTTATTGGTCTGTATTGAGAGGGAGATGACTTATCACCTGAATTCTTAAATACAGGGCATACTGATGAGGTTTTCCAGGGTGTTTGAAAGCACTTCTCCTTAAGGCAACATTTAAACAGTTTGGTAAGTATGGGGGCAATTTCTGGTTGTAGCTTTTTTAATACTATAATTGGAATACCGTCAGGGCCAGTTGCTTTACTGGAATCAAGGTTCTTGATTAGCTTGGCGACCTCACGCACAGATATTTGTATGTTACCTAGCGTGTTGTGTGTTGTAGGAGGAAATACAGGGAGTTGATGGCCTTCGTCGCATAAGGTAGAATTTGCTGCAAAGTTCTTGGCAAATAGTTAGGCCTTGTCGGATGCTGACGAGATGACCTCTGGACCATTGATAATGGTTGGGATAGAACGCACGCTTCTGTTCAGGATCCTATTTGCTATTTGCCAGAACTGGTGGGAACCAAGCTGCTGCTCAGCTATTTTGGATTTAACGGATTGAGCATATAGCTCTTTTGCATCTTTTATTACTCTTTTACAGTGGTTGCTGGTGATCCTGAAAGCAGCTTTAGTCTCAGTGCGTCTATTACGTTGGTAGCTATGGAAAAAGTGATTTCTATGTGCGATGGCAGCAGCACATTCAGGGGAGAATCATGGCTGGCTGTTAGGTTTTTGTTGGAATTTTTTGGATGGTATGAATTGGTCTATGCCTACAATTAACCATTCGGTCAGGTCTGATACTATAGAGGACACATCCTTTTTAAACATGGAATGGAGAGGTAGATCAGATATGAATGTACAGAAGCTATCCCAGTCAGCCATAGAGTATTGGTACACAGTACGGTGGAGATGTACATCTGTAGACTTATTATATTTCATTTTTATCTTAACTGATACAACGGAGTGGTCGGAGGATCCCAGAGGAGATAGAACAGCACATGAGCATAGCTCTGGGGAGGTGGAGAGAAAAAGGTCTAGAAGGCTTGCGTACTGACCGGTAGTATCGGGCACACGGGTGGGCTCGCAAACAATCTGAGTGAGGTCATAGGCAAGGCAATGGCAAAATCATCATCATTTGAGTGGGTCAGCAATTCAACATTGTGGACGTTGAAGTCACCGCAAATGTGAATGTTAGCCGTGGGATGAGCAGACAGGATGTGGTCAATTTTCTCCGATCTACTCTTAAAGATAGTAACTCCGCTATTGTGGGGATGATAGAGGGCAAATATAAATGTGGTGGTGTAAACTAGTGCAACCCGGAAGCACATATAAGGTAAGTTAGGATCTTCTCTGGATATATCCCTGCCACACAGGAAGCCATCTTTAATGTAGGCACATATTCCATGCCCATGGCGATCTTGGGGGTCAGATTTAGATGTTAAGTTATAGTATCCATTAATTAAGAACTCATCTAGGGAGGTGGTCGGTTCTATTCCAGTTACCTTATCATGTGTAGCACATGATAAGGTAAAGCCATAACAATTACCCACTAGTATGGCATCGAGAGGCCCCACCAGAGACTACTGCATGGTCCAGAATCCATTCACCAAATGGCAATACAGCAGCCCCAGTACTTTGCACCTGCTGATAGGACAGCCTCCTTAGTGGTTAATCCAAGTTTCGGGTCCCTGACTATCAGGCGGTTAACGTCAGCCCAGATGAAAACGTTTACCTCCAGCACCTTTACTAGTGACATGGCCGCAAGGATAGACATAGAAACAGAAAATTTCCGGCATCTCAGACTACGGTTCACGAAGTACTACTGACCTGGGAAGCAGCCTTTTCTTCACCTTTTGTCAGAAACATCACTCATTGGAAATGAGAACTGGGGGACAAAAAAGGTGAAGCGAGAGTTACTGGAGTTGCCGATAACACATCCACTGTATTATCTACTCTCCATTAAAAAAAAAAAAAAAGGTAAGAGGGACTTATTAATATCTAGTATAAGTCCCTTGCCCCATTCCCAGTATAGGATAGTACTTGAAGATAGTCCCCCCCCATATTAATCTGTGGAAGTTTTTTCTTTTTCTTTGCTTTAGATACCTCGAGGTAGAAACTTCTGGCATCACCTTATAATTAGGTTCCATTAATGGGAATTGTGAAGTTGGCTTATGTTTTTTAGATTGGAGAATCTTATTTAAGGACTGGTTTTGGGTAGTACCAGGCATAATTGACAAAAAAATCTTGAGAAGTATGGCTATCGGCCTTGTTTTCTTTAATAGGCAAAAATTAAATGTTTTAGTGGAAATATAAATAATGTTAAGATTTAAAAAACAAAACAAACATTCTGTACTATGGAGTCATATTTCACACATGTAATTTATCCTATTCTTTAGCTTTACAAATACAGTTGTGTTATACACAATAAAATACAATCTGTAAATTGTGAGTCTAACAACAATAATGTTATGGACAGCCAGGAAGGAAGATTTTTAGATCACTTGAAATAAATCAGTTTAACTGGAGTTATCTTCCTTGAAACATGAACTTCATAATTTGTGCAATAATTTTAATCTAACTTTTCTCAGCAATTGTTGATTATTTTTACTCATAGTTCATAATTAGTAATCTTTATAAAATTGCTAAACTTTATTCATAAAATGATCCATGTAAATAAAAGTAATTGTAGAATTAAAAATGTAAAAATCGATTTATTAATACATATTATTTGTTCTCATCTTGAATGTTATTGTATAATGTTTTAGTCGATGTAACCTCTGACCTTCTTCATGTTTATCTTGCTGTACTCGGGAATCTTTCTGTCAAACTCAGGAATCTGCATAACTGAACAGAAATCTTAATTTGCAATTGTATTTTGAGTGTCGCCTGCACTGAAGATTGAACCTTATATCTTTCAAAGAATGTAACTTTTACAACTGAATTTTACCAAATACTGTATCCACTGCTCCATGGATCCTTGCGGATCAATTAATAATTTATTTGAATTTGAGATTTTTTTTTTCCGCAATGAACTCCAATCTATTGTTCCCCCTTGCCAAACTTTCACTTAAAACACCAGACTAGCTGCAACTACTATGTACGCTTTCACTCACGCTCTAACTGTGCCTAAATCTAAATGCAAATTCCATGAACAAAGCTTCTTTCCCAGAACTGCCTGCCTGTGAAACAGTGTTCCACTGGCCTGCTTCCCGGTTGAATACAACATAGTAGCCTTCAACTCCAATGTAAACAAATTCTTGTTGAGCTGTCCCCATAATCAAATTCTAACCAATTTACACGATTAATGATTATTACACTACCATCTTACATTTATTAACCCCCTATCCTCGAGTGGCTTTCAAGCATTGGTAAGTGGTGACTCCTAAGTAAAAAAAAAAACAAAAAAACATTGTTTAAATTTGAATTTGTAAGTCAAGTAGCCAATGCAGAACTATTTTTTTAAATAAACGTATATTTATTTAAACAACACTTATATTGAGTAAAGAAATCACTAATTTTATTTAAACAACACTTATATTGAGTAAAGAAATCACTAATTTTATTTACATGAGCGATACTTCTGATTGGAACATTTAGAAAAAAAAAAAAAATTCATTGTTTAAAACCACACGGTTTTTGCTTTCTAGTGCCACCATGCCACAAGGAAAGAAAAAGAAAAATCAAAAACTGATTATATACGACGATATACAAAGTGCCTTCAATAATTTTCCAGACTTTTTCATATCGGCACTTTCATTGATAGTACACACATGAAATTTTAGTCCCCTTCAAATAATCTCCTCCGGCTGCAATGCACTTGTTGTACCATTCCAACAACTTCTGGAAGGCACCCATGGAACTTCTCTTGTGTGAGCGTGTTAATGACCCTCGTCACAGCCTCTTTCATATCCTCAAGTGTCTTATAACGATAGCTTCTTGGGACAAACTTCGCATAAATCTTCCACATCTTCGGTTGTTTGCGAATAATTGTGTGTACAGTTCAGACACTGACATCAAACTGTGCACTTATTGTCTCTATAGACACACGACGGTCCTTATCCATGAAATTCTTCATTTGGCCAATCAACTCTGGTGTTCTTACTTTCTTACTCCTTTCACACCTCGCATTATGCCTCACAGACTCCTTGCCTCCCTTGAATCTCTTATGCCACTAAAAAACTGATGACTTTCCTTTATATAATAGATTTTTTGTCTCTCCTATTGTGAATGACCGTCTCTCCCCAATAAAACCTTTAAAACCTCCAACAATTCTCTATGTGTTTCAATGCATTAGTTATTCGCCTAAGTAAAAGCAGCTCGTACTAGATGATGCAACAATACAGATCAATGGCCGCACACATTGGAAGCAACAACCAAAATATGATGACCAGACAAACTTATGTCGAAAAAGACCTTTATTGGTTGACTAGCCTGGGTGCCTTGCATGGCCCTCGTGTTTGGAGGTGTGTGTTGAGCAAAAAAAAAAGAAGGTGGTAGTAGGCAAGCAGGCTAGAACAAAGGCGGAAAAGAAAGTGAAAAAAATATCTGACATCTTAGCTGATGTTTCCATGACGCGACTGGAAATCAAAAGCGTTTAAATTAATTGAAGTCAATCCAACAGTGACGATGACTTGCTAAAATGTTGGCAAAAATAATCGACCCCTCCTTGTAAAAAACTGCCCAGTTGAGGCTGAAGGAATTAATGTTTTTGACAAATTTTTTTGATATTTGTCGTCTGAGACGTCAAGCTTCAAAATGATACCGATCTTGTCAGGATCTGTCACCTCTGTTGAAAGTTTTTGCAAGACATACAAACATACATACATACATACATGTATGCATGCATACATACATTTAAACAGACAGGTGAGATTTATATTATAAACTAGCCTGGGTGCCTGGGTGTTTAGAGATGTGTGTTGAGCAAAAAATAAAAAGTGGTAGTAGGCAGGCAGGCTCAAACCCGTACCATGAAGGAGGAAAAGAATGTGTAAAAATAAGACGTGACGTCTTTGCTGTAGCGTCCATCACCAAACGGGAAGTGACGTAGGTTTAAATTAAGGCTAGTCAATTGAAAAGAGAGGATGACTTTTGAAAATATCGGCGAAAAAAGCGACCCTCCTCCTCCCTGTAGAAACGTGCCCAGTTGAGGGTGAAGGAATTTATGTTTTTAGCCAATTTTCAATATTTGTCGTCAGAAGGGTCGAACTTCAAAACGATACCTATCCTGTGAAAATCCGTCACCTCTATTGAAAGTTTTAGGCAGACATGATGGCAGCAACTCGTTCTCGAGTATTGCCATTACTTAATATATCTCTGGCTCAAATGATGTAAACATGAGTGCAACTAGCAGCACGTGCCAGATGGTCACCTCTATGAACCTTCTATAGTCCAGCACATCCACTGATGACCGGGTCCAAGCTGTGGTGTCCTGAAGACCTACCAGGCCAGACCCTGGAAGTTCCAGAGCCATTATTGCCATTCACGCACATATCTGCATCAGTCCTCATTGAATGTTCGTTTGCCGTTTTAGGGTACAGCCAGCTTTTTTGTTATCGAGATACAAACTGACTGCAAAGTGTGTATTCCATTGCATATCAAGTAATGACTGTGCTTAAAGCTTTTTATAGTGAGGAAAGACTTTACACTGAGACAATCCCACTCTCTAAACAACTGCCACATTGAACCAAAAAGAAGAGCAAGTCAACATCATTGGAAGCAGCAGTTGCCACAGGTTTTATATCAGGGTTTTCCTTCTCCTATGGAGCCCTCTCCACCCACCATGCCATTTAATCCATGACTGAGACTTAGGTTGCTGGGCACCAGAGCATACTCAACATGTCAGTGGGTCATGTATGCTGCAGCTGACAGGACCTAAACTTTGGTCTGGAGGTTTCTTTCAGGGTTACCTCACCCTTAGCCTTTGGTTAAAAGAACCTTGGCCCACAAAGCAGTGGAGGTCCAGTTATACATCGCAGGACACTCGCAGTTCATCAGAGCCCCGTCTGCGTGGCAGTGGTCATGATGTGTACATGACGTTGATTTGTCTGGGAGAAGCACAGTATGAGGCAGACATTCTAACATACATACATACATACATACATTTAAACAGACAGGTGAGATTTATATTTCAATGGTTTTCTCATCGCTCACAAGCAATAACCCACGAGTGAATGGGTGCATAAGTACACATTTTTTTGAAATGTACTCCATTACAGATATGCATATGTAAATGCATATGAAATGACATCATCCGTGAGGAAAAAAATGACTATAAAAAAAGTGAAAGAGAGACGTGGAGTATGGAGAATAGATAACGTTCGTGATCTCATGAGAGATGTGGAGAATATTCTATATCACGTGGGTGACGTCACAGCTGTACCAATGAGGAAATAAATGTTGTTACAAAGAACAAGAGAGTTGGAGTTATCTCCTATTATTTGTCTTGGTCACTTTTGCGATTGCAACTGAACGTGTGTTGGTCCATGGACAACATAAGATTTGTTGAAATGCACAAGCACGCGTTTTTGGAGCACACAGGTATGCGCTTATGTACGTCCTTCATTGAATGTTTTTATTGCTTATTGACTTGTTATAAATTAAAGAAATTAACATCAACGTTAATCTCATGTAGCCAACGCCACATTCCAACATTTCAAAATACAACCGCTGAGAGACATCGTGTGGATCTTTACAGACTTTTCTTTCTCCAACTTTACAACATGGCAAGAAAGAAAAAAAAAAGGAAAAAAAACCCCAATATACTGAGGATGGAGTTTGACTCCAAAAAATATTTAAATTAAAAATTTCAAGCAAGTAAAATATTTGTTTATTTTCCTATTATTGCGGGGTGATTTGGCTTTCAAGCACACTTGATGTATATTGTATTTTAAAGAAATTAAATTTTTTCTTCCTCTCTCTCTCTTTTTTTCAGAGATTTAATAATTTCTTTGACAAAAGTTATGAACGATACGGGTGCCGATTTTACCAACAGTTTTCGCTGCCTGAGTAAACTCTCATGTTGCGGATGCTCAGGCCAAACCTTGGATGAAATTCTGGACTATTTGTTATCAAACTGTTGCTCTGTCGAGTTACTCAAAACCGATGCCAAGCCGCGGATAAGTCAAAGGTAAAATACAAAAATGCCAATCGAAATATTCTTGTTGAAATGTTTATTTCACTTTTCTGTGCTTAATTTTGGGAAACATTTTTTTGGGTCAGCAGGATGAATGGAGAGCGAAACATTTCTCAAGGAAATTTGTGCCCAATTATCTTTGCACGTGAATCTGTGTATGTATTCTTGGTGTATGTGTATATATTTGATTGTATATTACTGGCATTTATTAAATACCAGCTGGGGATGTGGTGGGGGGAATTGCCCGGTCATAAAAAAAAAACAAGACTTTGGTGCTATTCATAAGCGAAACCAAAAGCAAAATTTTGTAAGCAAAAAAAAGACAAAAAAAAATGCCGTGTGCTGGGCTCAAACTTGCGTAACTTAAGCTGGTAGGCAAAAGCGTTATTGATGGAACCACAATGGCACGTTATCATGTTGCAAATTTAGCTTTTAAAAACAGAAGAACATAATGACGGCGGAAATGTATGTTTCGTCAAACTGTTGATTCCATTTCGGAACTGATCCCCCCCCCCCCCCCACACACACACACTTTTTCTTTGGGACTAACAGCGACCGCCTTTCTCCTTCATCATCAATTTTTTTTTTTTTTTTTTTTGCTGCTTTCATTTTTTGACTATTTTGTTTGTTTGTTTATAAAAAAAAATAAATAAAACCCCACCAAAAAAATTTATAAACTATATTTCTGCCTCCAGCCTCCTCATTCTTACGTGTTGAATTTTTGCCTCATATTTTTCTTTGCATGCTTCACTGTTAAACGTTTTAATTGGAGATTCGGTAAAATTTGATAGACAATTAAATTTGCTTACACTCGACTGGATTTAGGCGATAAGCTTGATAGGGAACCAGCCGAGTAGCCATCTTTGGGGGTAAAGTCCCTCACCCTTCTCTAAGTCTGATTTGCGCAGAACGATGTCATAATGGAGATATCATATCGTACATGTATGTGAGTGCATATAACCTATACATACACACACACACACACACACACACACATAGTTAATCTATAAATATAAATTTTGTCCAGAGAAATACAATTAATCTTGAATTTAATGATTTTTTTCAATTTTTTCCAGAGAAATACAAATTGTGATCAGCATTGCACAATCACACCCGGAACTTCTTGATCAGCTTGGACCTGGCGTCAGGAAAGTGTTTAACGAACTACAAAGGTTGGAAAAAGCACAACAGTTGGCTGTAAGTAAATCAGTGACTTGAGGCACAACTTTTTCATTGTGGCTGATTAAAGTGATGAGTTTATTGACCTCTTCACTAGGCGAGGTTAGACACAATGTCAGGTGTGTTTTTTAAAAGCCAATGCACTAAGATTATAATTCTCATTTCGGCCTGCAAAAAATGCCTGCGCAGTCTCATTAGCATTTCCTGGTAGAGATGCATAAGATCATTAGCAATAAACTAACCTCTTTTCAAATGAAGAAGGTAAAGCCTGGGAGGTTTGGACCTCCTAGAACTTAACAGAACCATACTTCAGTCTGACTGCAACAAAGCGACTATCGAACTGATTGTCAAAGACGTATTCCTGACTGGTACAAACACCTAAAATCCAGTTGTGCGAGGTAAGTATGCCAATTAAAAAGATTGAGAAAAAGATAGATTTGGCCTAGTGCATTCTGGCCTGCAATAAATGCCTGAGCAGTCTCATTGGCATTTTCTGGTAGAGGTGCTTAAGATGATTAACAAGAAATTAGCTTTTTCTCAAAGAGAAGTTAAAACCTGGGAGGTCAGACCTCCTAGAACTGAACTAGGATTATATACCTCATCCCAACAATACCTCATCCCAATAGCAACAAAATCTAACCCTTATCCTCGAGTGACCCTCGGGCTTTGATAAGTGATGAACCTTATGTAAAAAAAAACAACAAAAGACAAAACAAAATCAATACTGTTGGGCTGATTGTGAAGGACGTATCTCTGACTGGTATAAACACCTAAAATCCAGTTGTGCTAGGTAAGTATGCCAATTAAAAAGATTGAGAAAAAGATAGATTTGTGCTAGAGCAATATTTCCAAATCTTTTTAGCCAACGATAACCCCCCCGCCCCCATTTCCACTGCAAGAAACTTTTTGCAACTTTGAAATTCTTCATTCTTTGTCAATTACAGCCGACTCAAAGGATCTAGCCAGGGCTTCCACCATGACCTTAACCCTTTATGACCTGGTTGGACTAGATCTATAATATTTTTGGAGCCTTAAACCTATTTTATTTTTAGTTGCAAAATCACTATTTATTACTATATAATATACACATATACACAGATGAGACATTGCGAGCTCATCTCTGCTTTATCGTTATTTTCATAGCAAGTGGGTGTTTGAACTCGAATCTATGGTCCCCTTTCGCCAAACTTTCACAAAAAGCATTCATCTAGCTGAAACCACTATTATTAGAACTGCACGCCTGTGGAACGCTCTTCTGTATCTCTGCTTTCCAGCTAACTACGATATAGTCGCCTTCAAGTCCAACGTAAACAAATTCTTGATGAGCTGCCCCCTTAAGTAATCCCCTTTACCAAATTTCCACTACTAACCATTGCTATGATATTGTCCCATTGACTACTGTGCATTCATTAACTTTTATCCTCAAATGGCCTCCAGGCCTTGATAAGTAGTAACATCCTTGTAAAAAAAAAAAAAAAAAATTACATATATATATTTTTATTATTGTTGTTATTATTGTTTACTTATTGCTGGATATATTATCAACTGTAAAAGTGATAATCTCTTAAGGTTGGAGGTTCACTTACCAGAAAGCTCATATTTCTTAATTTGTACAACATGGTCAGTTTACTCATTAATCCTTTATGACATGGTTAAACTAATTCATTCAGTTGTAAATAAATGAACATAACGACATAAATAAAGTAGAAGTTGATTCAAACACGCCTTGTACATATTAGTTCAGTACCTGGGTAGATGTCAGATACCTCCAGATTGCAACTGTCCATAGCTTGCATTCAGTATGCCGCCATCTAAAATTAACAATAAATATTATTTTAATCATCTACATCATAATTCAAGGCATAAAGAGTTAATGGCATCCTTCAAGGTAGGGCTGAATACCAGTTTGATCCTGCCAATCAGCTTGTCTTAGGTGTTTAAGCCGGTACGAGTGGTGTCTTTCTCAACAGCACCCGGCACATAATAGTCCCTGAGGTTGCAGTCAGTTGAGGGGCAGGGCAGATGTTGGGACTGATAATTCCTGGAAGTCTCAGATGGCCACTTAAGGGTTTTCTTAGTGGTGTGACATGGAGCTGAGTCCTGCTTGACAACGGTAGACAATAACTCAATGTAACTGAATTATGTCTGAGTCTCTTTGTTACGTTGTACACGTTTGCGCACATGTTAACATGTAGATACCCGGGACCCAACACGTAGCATAGTACCCTACAAGAAACATAGGATAAGTAATAACTTGACTCCTTTTTTTTTTTTTTGGTCCGCCAACAAAGGAGGGATTGGACCTAGTAATTCACTCCCATTCATTTGTTCACACTTTTCTCCATAACCACGCCTTGGATTAAAAAAAAAAAATTTTGCACAAATGTTAGTCATGGTGAAAGTAATTTTTTGCCAGTGCATATTTTCTAGGAAACCCCTCGGAGGCATTATAGGGGTAAAATTGCTCCCCAAATCATTCATCCCTTCATTTGTCATTTTACTTTTCTCAATAACCGCACTTTGGATTTTAAAAAAATTTTGTACAAATTTTAATCATTTATTTTTATTTTTTTTCACTCATGTTCATCCCTTACAAAGCATATCGTCACTTGGACGTAAGGGGCTACTATTTGGGGCCATGTCTAGGAAAGATTAAAAAGATATTTGCTTATGTTACCTTTAAACTTCTGCATATCAGTACAGCCAGGGAAGGAGGCAGTAGGAAGGGAATTCCAAAGTCTAGCTGTTTGAGGGAAGAAACTATTAGAATAGAAAGCTTTCTGGCATTTAGGGACATCAACAGTGAAGGGGTGAGATCTTATTGCTAAGCAGGTTTGTCACGGATATGTACATTGAGGGGGTACAAGTGAAACAAGTTCATCAGAACACATTCCATTAAAATATCTGTAAAACAGGCACAGTGACGCAACATTGCAGTGATGGGACAGGGGCTTGAGCTTAGTTGACAAAGTGGGACCGATTAGGTTGACAACTCTTTTTTGGACTTTATCTAAGTGGGAGAGACTAGTGGTAGGTGCACCAGCCCAGATGTGGCAACAATACTCCATGCATGGGCAAATGGTGGCCTTGCAGAGGTACAAGATAATCTCAGGTGTGAGTAGTTTCTAGCTCGATAGAAGGAACCCACCTTTTTTGCAGCAGCTTTGCAATGTCCTCTATGTATTTGTCCCAGTTCATATTGTCCGCAAATGTTAGGCTGAGGAGTTTGAAGGTAGAATTCTCAGGTCGGGTGTTATTTATTATTTGTTATAGTCATGATGAAAGTAAATTTTTCACTCGTGGAGGGAGACTCCACATACTCAGCTTGTTTTTTTTTTTTAACAATGATATTTATTTCCAGGTACTTTCCCACATAAAACTTGATCATGTTACTTCTTTCTGACCTCTCCTCTCGAATGTCTCTCTCTCTTTTTTATAGTCTTTTTCTTTTTCCTTACCGTGACGTCATTTCGCACGCGACTCCATATTTGCATACAGCTGCCATATGCGTGTCCACGCTCTGTTATACATTTTTGAAAGATGTGAGACGATATAACGTAGCCTTTGCTGGAAACACACTTAAAGACCATAGTCTGAGGCAACTTGGTCATCATCACGAAAAGACTGTTGTATTCCTGCTGATCATGACTGGATTATTTCTTTTCATGGAAAAATTTCTCTAACTGGAATCATGCTGCCATATTTTTTGCTTTGAACTACATTTTTCTATTTCGAGAATGACTTTCTTTTTTTTTTTTAACTCATGTTCACATCTCACAAAAGCATATTACCACTTGGACGTAAGGGGCTACTATTAGAGGCCATGTCTAGGAAAGATTAACAAGATATTCGTTTATGTTACATTTAAACTTCTGCATATCAGTACAGCCAAGGAAGCAGACAGCAGGAAGAGAATTCCAAATTAGCTATTCTACAGTCAAGATGTTCAATTTGAGATTAGATTAGAGTAAAAACTAGTTACACTCTGACTGAAGTTTGAACTCCCAACGTCGCTCTCTCTCTCTGAGCAGCAAGCTAATTCACTAACCTTTGCGGCAGGCACAAATGTTTGCTTTGTTTAAATCATACATATCTTCTTTTTTTTTCATTTTTGCTTCAAAAGTAAGTCAGAGGCGAGGGAGAAGTTACTCTTTTCCTTCACCCTCCTTGCTCCATCCAATGACCACTCTTTCCTTCTCTTTACCCTTACTAAACGCTGTACTCCTCCTTCTTCATGGTTTTCTGTTATCTCCTATTATTTATAGTGAATTGGGAGCCATGAAATGGAAAGGTTGAAATCCTGTTCAAGTATAGTGTAATAATTCTAGAATGTATTCATATGCAAGTGAGTCCTAATTTGTTTTTTTTGTCAGAATGTCACGAAAGAAGAGAAATATCAGAGCGATAAGTCCGCCTGGAAAAAGTGGCTCACAGAATATGTGGAATTGGTCGAGGCCGATGCTGCTGCTGCTGCTGATAGAGACATAGAAATGTACTGGACACAGCGAATAGAAACTATGAACAGTAATAATCCGAGGTGAGCCATTAGTATTTCTTTTTTTTTATTTTCAGAGATCTTGAATAAACTATGCTGGTATTAGGGTGCTTATGCAGTTTAGCAACGATATTAAAAAAAAAAAAAAAAAAAAAAAAGGAGATAAAGAAAAATCTCTAATATATGTGCCCATTATGGAATAAAGGTCTCATAAAAAAAATTGCTTGCTTTGATCAAGTATATATTTTTTTTTTTTTTTTTTACATAGGAAAATCAGATTTTAGTGAGACTCAATGCAATGCAGCCATCTTGGCAATTTCAGCTATGAAGATGGAGGCACCATGTGAGATAAATCCATCCAATTCTTGAAGATTGCCAA
Organism: Euprymna scolopes; assembly: GCF_053919585.1. Lineage (NCBI taxonomy): Eukaryota > Metazoa > Mollusca > Cephalopoda > Sepiida > Sepiolidae > Euprymna > Euprymna scolopes. The sequence continues at coordinate 13,932,081 of NC_136514.1, read as the reverse complement.
AATATGATGAGATTATTTTCACAGTTTTTAATAATTTTAGGTGTTCCTTTATTCTTTCTGTTTATTTTTCTTTCAAAAAATCGTTTCAAAATTTTTTAATAAAATTATTAGAACTTCATGTGTGTTTCGGAAAACTTCAAGAATTAAATCGAGTTATCTACCCTAGCGCCCTTATCTTCGTAGCTGAAACTCCATGGAATAAGGAAAATTTTAAAAAGTTTTCTACTTGTATTCTTTGTCGAATGATGAATTTATTGTAAATTTTAATTTACAGAATTTAAATTCAATTTCTCATATCTCGATCTTGAATATTGAGCTTTTTCATTTGGTTAGGATTGTCGTATAAATATTTATACTTGCTTTAATTTGAATTTATATGTATGTCTGATGATACATCTTATTAAATTCCTCATCTTGGTTGTTATAGTCACAACGTTTCGGCCGTTTTGCCCTCCAGCCTTCATCAGGTGTTTTGTATCGAACTGGGGAACCGTTTGTTAGGAGTCTTGAAACCAACCCTTTATTATTATTATTACGGGGGTACCGTGTTCGGACTCCAGCTAGGCTCTGTGACATAGTTGCTGATTCTCTGTTTTGAATGTTACTTTTCACTGCCTTTGTTCAGGATTGAACTCAGCACCTTTGGGTAACTGTAAACTTTGATACAGCGTCTAGGACCACTCGGTCATCTCAAAAATACAGACAATTACCAAAACAAATAACGACGAATTTAAAACAATTTTTTAGCAAATTTTTTTTTAACCTTTTAAAGCTAAAAAGAATTGATTTAGAAAGTGACATTTTATTCAATGGAAATTCAAAACACAATTGTTTTGCTTATTTTTTTCTGAATAATGTTTTATATAAATTATAAAGGAACAGATGCCAATTCATTTGCACATTTAAAATTTTTAAAAAGAATTTATAATAAAAGAAACTGACAGTCTCTTCTTAACATGACTTTTTTAAAAATTATAAAATAAAATAGCCAATTTGAAATCGTAAACAAACAGCCATTTTTTAAAAAAAACTTTTGGAGAAGAAATGGTTTTAATGACTTTTAACTGATAAAGAGCGACTATAAAGGGAGGTAATACATTTCTCATTAATTAATGTATGCGATGATGATGTTTTTTTTGTTTTTTTGTGACACTGGACATACGGACAAGTAAATTAATATTTAGATATACAACAATAGAAAATAAAAAAGTGAAAAAGAATAAGAGAAAAATGGGAAAAGAGAAATACAATTAAATAAATGAAAGGGAATGGCTAGAATGGATTAATATTTGAAAAAGAAAAAGAGAAGAAAGAAAAAAGAAAATGGAAACAAAGTTAGAATCAAAGTAAACTTTAAAATAAAAAGCTGTTAGTCATAGGTGACTTATTTATAAGAAATTTTAAGCATATTAGAGAAATAAGAAAAAGTTTAAATTCTAAAATAAAATTATTCTTACAAATTTGAATTTGAAGATTTTTTTTTTGTTATTTAAAATTAACAATCTTGCATTTTGTTTTATTGTCAAGTAAATTTCTATTTATAATTTGATTTTCTACAAACTACTGGATTCAGATCTGGGATTATTCACAAAAATATTTACGGATTTCTGATTTGTGAGTTATTTAATCAATCAATTCATAGTTTCTGGATTTTGACATTTGAATTCATGTACTTTATTGCTCAACTTTCTGCTATTTTTAACCCATTTCTTCCAATATTGTTTTTCTACCTAAATTTGAAACATTTGAAACTTTTCTAACAAAGAACATTTTTTTTTAGCAGATAGTGGGAATTGCTTTATTAATGATTTTGAAAGTTTCAAATCTGTAGACCTAAAATTGACAGAGTAGTTTGGTAGAGACCGTCTTTACACACACACACACACACACACACACACACACACACACACGCAAACGTCACTTATATATATACAGATAGATATAAAAAGTCCTTTTTCAAAGCAACGAGTCCTCTCTCCCAAAGGCAACAAAAGGCAATTATTTAATAAACTGTGGTTTCCATTATCTTTTTGCAAATTATCAGTTATTTATGAAATTTGAAAAATATGAAATGTACTCAAAAAGGTGGTAAAAAGTTTACATATTTTGAATCCCAAAAAGAATCAAATTTGACTATTTGAACCTTTTAGGTTCATATACTTCACTGTTCAACTCCTAACTATTTGCAAACTAGCTGGAAGCCCGGTGTTGCCCGGTCGTACAATATGCTTAAACATGATATTTTAATTTATGCAGATTGTATATGCATTATTATAGAATCAATCCTTTATTGATTATCATATATTACTAGGAATAATTTACCCTGTGGACTAATTTGTAAAAAAAAAAAAAAAATGATGATAATGTTGTTCATCAAATTTTGTCTGTGTTTGTTTACAATATATGTCAGCTGATATTTCGGCTTGACAATGAATGCCCTGGAAAAGTCACTTCTGATTAATGTTTAGTTTTAAAATATGCAAACGGCGAAATGATTTACAGCAATTTAAAAATTTTTTATTACCGTAAATTGAACTCGTTTAAAATAAAATGACGAAGTACACCGAGGCTTGAACTGGGGATCATTCGATCTGTAGTTGAATGCTCTACCACTAAGCGATTATATTAAATCTGTTTTTTTTAAGAAGAAATAATTTGCTGAAATTATATTATCTCTCTTGTCTGGTGTAATGTAAAATATTCCCCTGTAAAAGTTATTCTTTTTTATCTGTTTTTTTAGAGAGAAAAGCTATTTTTAAGATTGGATTGTTTTGATTTTCAATACTTATTGAATGAATTTCTGTAGAAAACATATCTAAGAACACTGCCAGACATAAATTCATGTTGAAATTTGTAAAAGATAGGCTCAGCCGTTTCAGAACCTATGAGGAAGGAATTCCCTCGCACACACACACACACACACACTTTTATATAAGAGTGGAGATCATTTCTTCCAACATTATTTTTCCATCCCACTTTGAAACTTGTGAAACATTCATCAAAAATTTGAATATTGCAATCATGAAAAAATTTGAATATTGCAGTCATGAAAAAATGTGAATATTGCAATCGTGAAAAAATTTGAATATTGCAATCGTGAAAAAATTTGAATATTGCAGTCATGAAAAAATTTGAATATTGCAGTCATGAAAAAATTTGAATATTGCAATCATGAAAAAATTTGAATATTGCAGTCATGAAAAAATTTGAATATTGCAATCATGAAAAAATTTGAATATTGCAATCATGAAAAAATTTGAATATTGCAATCGTGAAAAAATTTGAATATTGCAGTCATGAAAAAATTTGAATATTGCAGTCATGAAAAAATTTGAATATTGCAATCATGAAAAAATGTGAATATTGCAATCATGAAAAACTTTGAATATTGCAATCATGAAAAACTTTGAATATTGCAATCATGAAAAAATTTGAATATTGCAGTCATGAAAAAATTTGAATATTGCAGTCATGGAAAAATTTGAATATTGCAATCATGAAAAAATTTGAATATTGCAGTCATGAAAAAATGTGAATATTGCAGTCATGAAAAAATTTGAATATTGCAATCATAAAGTATTCTCACATCCAGATTGCATTTTTGAAATTCACCAGCTGTGAAAATCAAGCTTTAGTTGCGTTTATTTGAATTCCTGCTGTAGCTGTTCATTTGAATGTGAAATCATAAAAATTGGTCAGGCATCTCATATAATGTATAGCAATAACATAATGAATTTTCAAGAGTCTATGACAATTTTAAATGTCTGTACAAAAGTCTGGAAATTTATTGAAGGCACCTATAAAGAAATCTACATTTACTCTGCTGGCCCCAGTTTTATTTACTACATACCCTACTTACTCAATGACTACCCGGGAATGTATTTACTTGCAATTTGCTTTGCCATTTTTTTTAATCTATACTTGTTTTTTCTCTCTTCAAATACAGTTACATCCTCTTTTTTTTTAAATAGCTACATTTTGAAAATAATTCACATCAGGACAAAGTATTTTCTGGAAGGACCTAAGTTGAATTACAATTTTATTTTCCTTAATAATATATTGCAATGATTCTTAAGAAAACCTGATTGATTTTTGTAGGAAGAAAGCGATCAATGACAAACGATAAAATATGTTAGAAGATCATGCAGTCATTTATGTTTAATATATCTGCAATACAGCATTGTGTGCTTATTTTATTAGGTTTATATTACGGAATTACATTGCTGAAAATGCCATCAAAGCTGCTGAGAATGGCGACTATTCCGAGGTACGACGTGTATATGAACTTCTGCAGGACCCTTACTCCGAACAACTGGATATTTCTTTCACTGAACAAGCCACAGTACAGTGGGATTCATCATCTCAAAATTCAGAGGCTGGTATGTAATTTTGAAAAATGTCTAATTGAATTTTTTTTTTGTTACTTCAATTTACCCCAAACATAGGACTGTCATTAAAACTTAAGAGACTATTGTGAATTATGGGCCAGGGAATCCTAAGTAGGGAATTGTGTAATTTGATGTGTTTATTAGTCATTTTAAGTTGAGGATCCAGATGTTAAATATATCTTCCTTCTTCCTACAATAGAAAATACCAATACATTCCCCATTAATAGAATAGAAGATTAACAGAATATAACTCACATACATTGCCATAATAATCCTTCTTTGCTTTTTTTTTTTTTTTTACAGATATGAGTTGTTTTCTTTCCTTTTTGTTTTACTTCTATTCACAAGACACATTGCTACTGAGAAAAAAAAATTCTATGAATTAGGGGCCAGGTTTATAGGGGCATCCTAATAAATAGGGAATTGTTCGGTAAGATGTTTACTCACATTACATTTAAAATTCGGCATATTGAGAAACAGGTTGCAGGGAGGGAATTCCAGAAGAAAGCAGTTCAAGAAAAGAACGTATTAGAGTAGAAAGTCTTCTGGCATCTGGGAATCTCTACAGTGAAGGCGTGTGATTTTTTTTTTTTTTTTGTTGTTTGTCGAGCTGGTTGGCGTACTTATATTGAGAGGGCACAAGTTTATCAGAACACATTACTTTTAATCACTTTTAAAACCACCACTATTCAGGCCACAAAATAAGGTCTGGAGTGTCGAATATATCTTTTTATCCAGCACAGATGTGGCAACAAGACTCCATACATAGGTGAATGCTGGCTTTATATGATATTGACAGGTATGAAAAGTTTTCTAGCCTGATAAAAGAAGCCTACTTTCTTTGCAGTATATAAAAGCCATCTGGTCCTTTTACTTAAAACTTTAAAACTAGGGTTAACCATCAAACCTATAAGACTTCACTTTTTTTAATATGTATCTTTCGCTTGCCCTCTTTTTCTCACCATCTTTTTATATCTCTCTCCTTTGTCACGATGAGGGAAGTTTATAATTTAGTTGGAATTTGAACTCCATTCGTGTCAGTTGTAAAAAGTTAGGATCCAATCTTGGTTGGCAATTGTCAAAAAAGTTGAAGCTGAGATATTGTATGCAATGGTTACAAAAAATTGAAATTGAGAAGTTGGAACTTGGACTCCATTTAAATTTGATCGCGGTTGGCGATGGTTGTGAGAGTTCAAATTGGGACCTAGAAAGCAATGAATCATGTGTCAGCTCAACTCTCGAGTTCTTAAAAATGCTCCTTCCTAAATGTTAAAATGAAAAAATATATTTTTTCTAAAAACGTGTTGTTCGTTCATTTCTACAATGACTACAAGCGTTCAATTTCAGCACTAAAAGTCCGAGCCCAGATAATTAATTCTCAGGGGAGAATTAATGACAATGAAAACCCTGCCATTAATGATGCCGAGAACTCGAACAGGAGACATAGAAGATAATATATTAGCTCCTTAATCTAAAGGATATGTACCTATTTTCTATTATTTATTCCTCTGGCATGGACAAATGAAACCACTCTCCCTGGCAAGCGATAGTAATGTGATACTATCAGCCCTCCCCAAGCGCCAGTGTTGGGATGTGGAGGAGAAAGAGAAAAAGAAGTATGACAAAAAGGGGAAATGG
>NC_136514.1:13893555-13921055 GCF_053919585.1 Euprymna scolopes | reverse complement strand
TTCTTGTCTAACACTTAAAAATTCATAAAAAATTGAATGGGTATCTAAAATTTCAAAAAATCCTTACAGTTACCCTTTACTTGCTTTGCATAAAACTAAAACTAAATATAGCCTACATTATCGACCCATATGCTTAACAGCTATGTTCCAAATATTGATAATGATCAGTTAATTAGTTTTGCAAAATAACCTCGCACAAACATAAATTTATAAACATATCACATACCTAGCTTATATATATACACACGTGTGTGTGTATATATATATATATATATATATATATATATATATATATATATATATATGATGAGAATAATGGAAATAGCATTCCGATGAAATAGAAAAATAAAAAGGAACAAACCGAGTTATGTGTTCATCAACGTTTCATCTTTATTTCAAGACTCCCTCTGGATATATATTTTATTATTCTTTATGTAAATACAGTCATATCTTGCTACGATGTGTAGACTGTTTCAATTATATTTGATTTCATTAAAAGGTCTGGAACCTTTTTAATTTTTGTATTTTAATTTTTCTTGCCTGATGAAATCAAATATGATTGAAACAGTCTACACATCGTAGCAAGATATGACTGTATTTACATAAAGAATAATAAAAAAAAACTATAATTTGCTGTCTTGGATTGAGCACTATCAATGACCCTTGTTGAAATTCAATTATTCTTAATTTTTGGACATCTTTCTACCTGGAATAAATATATATTTATAAAAATCCAATGTCTGTCTGTATTTGTTTGTGTGTGCCTTGAGGAAAAAAAAAAAACGGTTAGAGAATCTACATAAAAGATATAAATGTATTTTTGTGTAAAATTAAGTGGGGAAGAAAATGAAACTATTCCCAAATCGTTAAGTTTATTTGAATGGTTTCAGTAGTGCTTTAAATGGGGGGGGGGGGCAATAAATGTGAGATTAGTTTTACATTTGGTAAGTAGTACATAGTAACCCAAAAGTGCTCACCATCCTAGATAGAGCATATGTGCTTATATGCAGCATTGCTTAAGATAAAGAATGATACTTTTTTATTTTCAGTTGAGACATTTGGAGAGTGCATAGCAGGGGCAAACAAATGCAATTTCAGGACGGTTGAAAATGTAACAATGAATGTGTGTTTTAAGTTTTTTTTTTTTTTTTTAAATAGATTTAAGAAAATTATAATAACACAAAATACAGTTTTTGCTTTAAACACAAATTAGAGATGTTTATATATATATATATTTTTTTTTTTTTTTGTAAGAAAACCAAAATTTTGAAATTTTCGAATGCATGTTTATTATTATTTTTTTTGTTGTTGAGAAAACTTTTGTTACACATCGAATTAAAATAAATATAAGAAACTTGGGTTATTGGGTATTTTCTAACTTCCAGCATAGCGCTACCAGAAGCGATGACAAGGCAAATTAGTTCCTTCACTTTTATTGTTATTCAGTATTTCTATTGTGAAACAGTTTATTGAAATGAAATATAAGCAAAGGATATTATTGAAAAGTATACAATAAAAATTTAACAAAATCATACAGATAAAAACAACACAATTAGTCTTTATTTTCACTTTTAATAACAAAATTTAAAAAATTAAAGTTTTTATTTTATTTGAAATTTTATGAGAAATGTGTTTATGAAATTATAAAAATAATTTTTTTTTTTAATTCTAAAATTAAGTTTTTTTTTTTATTTGAATTTATATAATAGATATGTTTATGAAAGTATAAAAATAAAATTGAAATCAAAATAACAAAATTTCAAACCATAAAAAAACATATCCAATACATAATACATAATATGCTCAAAATAGTTTTTAAAATTTTTTAAACGTGTTTTCAATAATTAAAAACAATTTAAACGTGGTTTCAATAATTAAAAACAAACAAACTAATTTCAATAATTCTTAATTAAAATGAGTCCAAAAAAACTTTTCAATGATTATTAAATAGAAGAATAATGAACGGAAAAAAACGTATTTAAAAGAAGTTCATGCATAGGCGAGAAATAGGCGTGAGAAAAAAGTGAAGAAACTGATTGGCCTTCAATAGCACTCACGCCGGAAGTTAGGAAGTACGTTAGCTGACTATAACCAACATTTATAACACAAAATAGTTATCTGCCCCTGATATACGCTTTTCTGCCTTTGTTATACATTCTACAAATGTCTCAACTGAAAACCAAATAAGTTGTACCTTCGCACTAGTGCACAAGTGCCAAAAGAATTTCTGTTTTTTGTTAACTTGGTTTTGCCGGGAAACCTAATAGTAATAATACAGTATTTTATTTATTAAGCTGTATACGTCTATCCAAAGTGCTCAATATCATAGACAGAGCAGATGTGTTTCTATGTGTATCATAGACAGAGCAGAATGTGTTGCCCGGGAGTCATCAATAGCCTAGATAAAGCAATCCTACAAAGAACAGGTGTTTGTTAAACTTCACTCTGCCCGAAATAAAGATTTTCACCGTATTTTGTCAAATTATTGTATACTGAGAAAGGTACTCTACATTGTTCTAGATAGAGCAGGTGTATGCTAGAATGCAGTACATTTTAAATGTGATAAATGTTTGAAGAAGAGAAGACACAAAATTTAGTGTTCATCAGGAATACACTTAAATAAATATAGGTTTCATTATATTATTAAGGGGAAAGGTAAGATAAAATAAAAACTCGGTATTGTTTGGGAATATATTAAAACTATAGATTTCATATTTTTGAGGAATTGTGTGTCACAAGATGGCCAAAACCAAACTTTAAAAATGTAACCTGCCTACAACTCTTTAGCACGTACAATCTGCTCCCAGTTCCAAATTTGAAAATTATTTTAAAGGATGTTGCTATTTTTGTCTTCTGCTTGTGTATTTTTTTTATTTTTATTCAAATTTTATATAACAAAATAAAGTTTTAAAATTAAAAAAAAAAAGAAATATTTTTTTGTAAAAATAAAAAAAAATATGTTAAAAAACCCCAAAATTGTGACTTCAAATTTGAATTTTAAAATACGAAAATTGTCGGTTAAATTCTAAAATAAAGCTGAGTGATGCTTATAAACCGCTTTTGTGATTTTGTAGTTTTTATGAATTTAATTTGAAACAAGCATAATCCGATGAAACAAAATTTAATAAAATAATTTAATTTTAAGTGAGTTGTTGTTTTTCATATTCTTTTTCCTTACTTGCGAGCATGGTAACCACTTATCAAGGTCCAAAGGCCACTTGAGGATAAAAGTTAATGAGTATCACATGGTTGGTGAGACAATACTGTAATTATCGGTAATAATAGAACTTGAGTAGTCTTTATTTATTTAAGAGGACAGCTTAACCGGAACTTGTTCATATTAGACTTGAAAACGGCTGGGAAGCAACCCTGTGGTATTGTGTTTCTACAAACAGGCAGTTCTAGGAGAGTTTCTTGCAAAGCTATTCAATCAATACCTAAAGGAGAAATGCTTTCCAACACTTTGGAAAACTACTGGAGATTGGTCTTCTGCATTTCAGTGCAGACCAATTAGTCTTCTCTGTGTCATTAGTTGCTTGAATCAATGTTAAATAGAGAAATTGTCAACCACCTTACCAAAAACAGCCTACTTATTGACACACAATATGGTTTCCATTCTGTGAGATCTACTGTTGATGTACTGACTGTAATTTGACATAGGATCAGTGAATCTATCGACATGGGGTTTCTTCTTCTCAAGAGCAATAGCTCTTCAGATATCAAAGGCATTTAAGAGTTCGGCATTAAGGTCTACTTCACAAGATTTCCAGCTATGTAATATCTTGGTTTGGTTGTTTTGTTTTATAGTATTTTATATATTTAATGGCAAATCCAGTTATTTTGGAAAAATTTTTTTATGCTTTAAGCTCTTTATATCTTCACATATTTATTTGTAGAGTAGGGGAGTGGGGGGGGGGGTGAAAAAGAAAGGGGGAGGAAGAGGAGGGGGCTGTTGTTTTTGTTTTGGGATTCGAAGAACATAATTTAGTTGTGCAAAGAGTTAAAAAAAAAAACCCAAAAAACAAAACAAAAAGGTGTTAATGTAGGTGCATTTATGGAATATCTGAAATGTCTTCTCAACCATTGGATACTTAGTTTTTGATAGATTTATACAAGTAGCATTTGATGAGCAGAAGTCCGAAACTCAAAGTATCAATGCTGATGTGCCTCAAGGATCCATCCTCGGCCCAACTCTCTTCCTTATCTACATCAATGATCTCTCAAACCATATTCGAAGTTCATCTATCGTCATATTCATAGATGGGACTAAAATCTATGGCAACACTTCAAAGACCAACAGCGACCAAGATCTCTGAGTCTCTCTCCCCTGACCTTGAACACGTGGTGCAATGGAGCAAAAGGTTTCTAATTAATTATAACATCCAAAACCAAATTTTTATCTTTTTACCACCAACACTCTGATCCCCACTTGATTTTAATTAATATGAATGGTTCTTGTCTCAAAGAAGCTCCCTGTTTTGACAAACTTTTGGGTCTGACCTTCACTCCTGACCTGAAAATTGAAGACTTGCATCAAATCTGTTGGCAAGATCGCAGGAAAAATGGTTGCGTTATTCTACCGCTCCAAAAGGTATCTCACTGCTGTGCAATTCTCTATATGCATAAGAGACAAATACATCCTGAAATGGAATACTGTTGACACATCTGGACAGAAACTGCACAGAGCACCTGATCCTATATTTTGAAACCTGGTAGGTGATGCCCTTTTCTCCTCTCTGACACCTCCTTTCTCACAGAAGAGACATTGCGAGCCTGTCTCTGCTCTATTATTATTTTCATGGCAAGTGTTCTTCTAAGCTTTAATCTATGGCCTCCATCTCCTCTTGCTTAACTTTCACAAAAAGCACTCGTCTAGCTAAAACCATTATCAGCAGTTTTCTGCAATCTATCTGTGCCTAAATTTAAACATAAATTCCATGAACAAAGCACCTTTCCCAGAACTGCCCATCCGTGGAACTCTGTTCTGCTGGCCTGCTTTTTAGGTGACTACAATATGGGTATCTTCAAGTCCAATGCAAACAAGTTCTTGTTAAGCTGTCCTCTTAAATAATCAAATTTTTAATTGAGTATAGCAGTAGATTTACTGGATTCATGCTTATGTTGTTTGGAAGTTAAGCTTCCATGTTATGCTCAATTACCATCAAATTCTACCCAAACTTTACCACAATGGTCACTAAGCTATTGTCTCAATGACCATCATACAATCATTAACACTTATCCTCAAGTGGTTCTCGGGCCTTGACAAGTGGTGACTACCTTATGAAAAAAATAAAATAAAACTTTGCTCATGGAATTTACGTTTATTTGTAGGCACTAATGCTATAAGGGAAATTGTTGGCAGTTGTTGTAGCTAGACAAGTGTCTGTGGTGAATGTTCTACCATCCCTAACGTATGTTGCATCTGAGGATAAACTGCGTGGTATACCACAAAATGGGATGTTGTGGAGACAAGGTGTGTGAAAAAAGACAAAAGGAAAAACGAATTAAACACAGGAAAACATTATTAAGAACAAGAACTTTACTGGTTTCGTTTAGATCAGTCCTCAGAAAAAAGTGCAGATTTCAAATTTATTGAAAACTGGCCTGGGTGCCTGGCATTGCCCAGGTGTTTGGAGGTGTGTGTAGCTATTAGTTCCTGTTTTAACTTTTAACAAAAAAAAAAAAACGTGGTAGTAGGCAGGCAGGCTCGGACCCGTGATGCGAAGACAGAAAAAACGTGAAAGAAAACCTGACGTCTTACCGCTACTCCATGACGTGACCAGAAGTTTGGAACGTTAAAATTAGGCAAAGTCAATCCAACGGATACAATAACTTACAAAAATGGCTCACAAAAACATCGACCCCTCCTTGTAGGAAACTGCCCAGTTAAATGAAAGATTTAATGCTTTTGGCCAATTTTTCGATATTTGTCGTCCAAGACGTTGAGCTTCAAAATGATACCAATTTCAGGAAAATTCATCGCTTCTATTGAAAGTTTTAGGCAGACATACAAACATACATACATACATTTAAACAGACAGGTGAGATTTATATCATAGACTAGCGAGGGGTACCCGGCGTTGCCCGGGTGTTTGGAGGTGTGGGGTGGGGGTTAAAAAAAAAAAGTAAGTATGAGGATCGAACCCGAACCGTTGAGGCAAAGTTGTAAATTAAAGTGTGAAAAAAAAAAGTGTGACGTTAACCATTGCCCCACCGCAAGATGCTAACGAAAACACGTTTGAATTTATCTAATTACTTGGATTTAGCAGGTGCCCGTTTTAATGAGTTAATGAGGTCAAGTTTGACTGCGGGATAGTATTCATTTACTGCTGAACGCTCCCCCCCCCCAAGATGTTATAGGAAAAAGACGAACCCACATGCGGCGAGCGACAAATATTGAATATTTATCTTCCCGAAATCAAGCAAATTAAATAGACAGGCGAGCTTCGTTGTTAACTGTGAGATATTACGATTTATATGTGATATAAAAAGTTTTAAAAAGTTGCGAAGCGAGCGACTGCTTCTCTGAAAAAAGCCTTTTGTAGACATACAGAAAAAGCGAACACACATACATACATTCATTTTCGCTTTTATATATATAGATAACAACAAAAAACATAGAAAGAAAAGAAGGCACAACAACAGGATGTTTTGGGCACGTACGTACCAATTTGAAAATATTGTTTTTGTAATTTTGTCACACATCTTGTATCTCTATTTATCAAAAGTCAAGTTGATGATGTATGAATGTGAAAACTGGCCAATGAGGGTTGAGGATATGCATAGCATGGAGAAAAATATTATGAATGCGTAAGACAGGCTTAGTTCTTATGACCTTAGAGAAAGATTAAATGTGGTAGATGTGTACCGAAAAGGAGACTTCGATAGTATGGCCACATTGAAAGAATGGAGTTTTTGGTTTTGTAGATGAAGAACAGTTGAGGCAGCAGGTTCAGTTCATAGAGAAAGCTAACAGAATTTATAAGTCATACAAATGAACTATAAATAAAGAACTAGCCAGAGATAGTGATATGTTCTGTGAAAGGTATATATATCGTTGAACACTACAACACTCGTGCAATACAACGACTTACTGGATTATTACTCGAAACTGAAGCAAGATCTTATTAGTTACTTCAACTTTTTTATACCTGCAGACACTAGTGCTTGATGCTTTTGCAATCATCAGTGTAGGAGGTGACAATTCCTACCATTCAGGAGATTCGAACCCGGCCCCAAAGCCACCTTTGACTCCACTTGCTAAGCCTTTATTTCCGATCCACTAAACAATTGCCACAGGAATTAAGGGAATTTACAACTTATAAACACTAAATTTGGGCATAGACATTAGACAGTCTAGAGTGTTCAAACGAGTGGAAGTCGTGAACATTGCATTATACATGCATACATGTGTGTGTATATATATATGATGATGACTGCAACGTCTTGTCAGACGAGTGTCACTCCCTCAGACACTTAAAGTCCATGAGCCCAAAAATGACTTCCATCGCCACAAGACCATTTTAATAGACAAATGCCTGAGGGAGTATCTATACACAGATGATGTTACAGAGTCTTAGCTTTGTACGACAGCTAAGTCTCTCTCTCTCGGTTCAAAATGTTGAGATCAAGCAACAAGCAAGAGCAAGATAGCCAGCAACCAGTTAAACTGCAGACCAGCTTAATGCATGTACTGGTCTCCCGCTTTATGGTTTTTTAAATAAGTGATTTGCTTCTCCTAGAAAGGTTGCCTTCACTACGGCTTACGGGAACCCTATCCACCCCAACACATATATGCACACACACACAAATATACACGGTGTTAGTTGGCCGTTGACCCCGAAAAAGGGTTCATTCGCCCTTTGGAAGGTCTTGTTTTTAATCCTTCAGGGAGACTAGCCACCCTCTTCACCAAACAAGTCTGGTGGGGGAACTAGTTTAGGCGTCGGTGACCCAACCATGAAGCAGGTAGTACTAGGTTACATGGTCCCAGTAGCATATGACATGACCTTATATATATATAATCACAAGATCAAGCTAATCAACTATCTATCCCTGATACAGAGCTTAACCTGACCTCTATGGTCATCTCCCATCGATCACATCCACCATTCCAGCTGCAACTTTTAAACCATATCTACCGATTAAGCTAGACATTGTTTCATTTGACTTGTGTGATTTCCCTCGTGAATTCGATTTTCTGTTTCCGCTATCACCATCATTATAAACGATTACTCTATCTTCCTCCTTTTTCTTCTTTCTATAACGGCTGCCATTTTTCTTTTTTCTCTTTCATTCAAACGTTGGTGAATAAATAGCTCATTTGACTGCCAAAGAATTAAAAAAAATTTTTTTTTTTATTCCATTTTCACCCCAAACAAGGCACATTGCCACTTTGATGTAGGGACTACAGGGGTACTAGGTGGGGAGTTGGGCAGCAAGATGTCGGTTCACGTTACACTTGAACTTCTGCATGTCAGTACAGTTGGGGAAGCAGGAACCTGGCAGGGAGTTACAAAGTCTAGTGGTTCTGGGGAAGAAACTACTGGAGTAGAAGGCTCTCTTACATCTAGAAATCTCTACTGTGAAAGGGTGGGAGTGTACTGCTTGTCAGGTTTGTCAGGGGTATTTACATAGAGGAGGTACAAGTGCTTGCAGCTCGTCGGAACATACACCGTTAAAGTACTTGTAGAACAGGCAGAGGGATGCTACATTGTGTCAATGGTACAGAGGCTGAAGCTTAGAAGATAGTTCATGACCTATTAGGTTGGCGAATCTCTTTTGAACCTTGTCTAGGAGTGAGAGACTAGTAGCAGATGCACCGGCCCAAATATGACAACAATACTCCATACATGGGCGAATGGTGGCCTTATAGAGGTACAGGATACTTTCAGGGGTCAGTAGCTTTCTAGCACGGTAGAGAGAACATACCCTTTTTGCAGCGGTCCTGGCAATGCTCTCAATGTAATTGTTCCAACTCATGTTTCCTGTGAATATTAGGCCGAGAATTTAAAAGATATGCTTTCAGATAAAGAGTTTTTGGCCATTGTTATTGGTGGTAGAGAAGGTTTCTTGTAGTTATTGAAGGAAACAAGTTTAGTCTTGACAGCATTGAATGTGACCATCCATTTTTATCCCCATTCCACTACAGATTGGAGGTCATCCTCTAGTGTTTCTGCCATTTCTTTAGATATGTGTTCATTTGTTTTCCTGTCGTGTCTGTTATAGAGTGTGGTGTCATCAGCATATATACCCATCTCATAGACAATTTTGTTAGGGAAGTCATTTATGAATATTAGGAATAATAGAGGCCCAAAGATAGACCCCTGAGGCACCCCCGTATTTATATCATATTGTTTAGATGTATAGCCATCGAGGACAACCTAGATTTTTCTCTTATCTAAGAAGGATTTAATTATGTTAAGTATTCTTCCAGTAATACCGTATGATCTGATTTTCCTGAGAAGACCTTTGTGCCATACCCTGTCAAAAGCCTTAGATATATCTAGAGCTACTGCTCTACCCTCCCCTGTTTTGTCAAGTGAATGGTATATACGCTCGGAGATTACAGTTAGAATGTTTGTTGTGGAATGGACTTGTGTAAATCCATATTGTTGGTCGGTAAGAAGTTTAGCATCTGTAAGGTGATGGACTAGAGCTTGGTTAATTATGGACTCAAATATTTTGGCAAAAAGTGGGAGGAGGCTAATGGGGTGGTAATTTACTAGGTCAGTTCTTTCGCCAGAATTCTTGAAAACTGGTTCCACAGAAGCAGTTTTCCAGCAGGCAGGAAAGCAAGCTTAATTAAGGCATTTGTTGTAAAGTTTGGAGAGGATTGGAGCTACTTCAGCAGAGCACTTTTTTAATAGCACAGCCGGGATGAGATCAGGTCCACATGCTTTTGCAGTGTCAAGATTTTTCATAATGGTACGCACCTGAGAAGAGGTGATTTTTAGATCGTCAATTGTGGCATCTGTCCGCAAAGGAAAGTCTGGGAGAGGGTGGTTAGCAGGGTCTAGTGTGGAGGTGGAGGCAAACCGACTGGCAAGCATGTTAGCTTTCTCGGTTGCTGGATGTTCACGTATGGCCTAGCCCGGCCAACTTTGGGTACTTGATGTACCGATATTTTTTATTCTAAATTAGATACAGCACACAAACATTTGCACATATGTAGTTCCTTAAAATATTGTGGAAAAATATATTTATCATTTACGTGACTGAAAGATGTATTTAGGAAATTAATTCCTATTTCAATAATGTTGTAATAAATTCCTATTTCAGTAATGTTGAAATTAATTCCTATTTCAGTAATATTGAAATTAATTTCTATTTAACTGATGTTGTAATAAATTCCTATTTTAGTAATGTTGTAATAAATTCCTATTTCAGTAATGTAGAAATTAATTCCTATTTCAGTAATGTTAAAATTAATTCCTATTTCAGTAATGTTAAAATTAATTCCTATTTCAGTAATGTTGAAATGAATTCCTATTTCAATAATGTTGAAATTAATTCCTATTTCAGTAATGTTAAAATTAATTCCTATTTCAGTAATGTTAAAATTAATTCCAATTTCAATAATGTTGGAATTAATTCCTATTTCAGTAATGTTGAAATTAATTCCTACTTCAGTAATGTTAAAATTAATTTCTATTTCATTAATGTTAAAATAAATTCCTATTTCAGTAATGTTGAAATTAATTCCTATTTCAGTAATGTTGAAATTAATTCCTATTTCAGTAATGTTAAAATCAATTCCTATTTAAATAATGTTAAAATTAATTCCTATTTCAGTAATGTTAAAATTATTTTCTATTTCAGTAATGTTGAAATTAATTCCTATTTCAGTAATGTTGAAATTAATTTCTATTTCAGTAATGTTGAAATTAATTCCTATTTCAGTAATGTTGAAATTAATTCCTATTTCAATAATGTTAAAATTAATTTCTATTTCAGTAATGTTAAAATCATTTCCTATTTCAGTAATGTTGAAATTAATTCCTCTTTCAGTAATGTTGAAATTAATTCCTATTTCAATAATGTTAAAATTAATTCCTATTTCAGTAATGTAAAAATTAATTCCTATTTCAATAATATTGGAATTAATTCCTATTTCAGTAATGTTAAAATTAATTCCTATTTCAGTAATGTTAAAATTAATTCCTATTTCAGTAATGTTAAAATTAATTCCTATTTTAGTAATGTTAAAATTAATTCCTATTTCAATAATGTTAAAAGTAATTTCTATTTCAGTAATGTTGAAATTAATTCCTATTTCAGTAATGTTGTAATAAATTCCTATTTCAGTAATGTAGAAATTAATTCCTATTTCAGTAATGTTGAAATTAATTCCTATTTCAATAATGTTAAAATTAATTTATATTTCAATAATGTTGCAATTAATTCCTATTTTAGTAACGTTGAAATTAATTCCTATTTCAGTAATGTTGAAATTAATTCCTATTTCAGTAATGTTAAAATTAATTTCTATTTTAGTAATGTTAAAATTAATTCCTATTTCAGTAATGTTAAAATTAATTTCTATTTCAGTAATGTTGAAATTTTATTCCTATTTCTGTAATGTTGAAATTAATTTCTATTTCAGTAATGTGAAAATTTATTCCTATTTCAGTAATGTTAAAATTAATTTGTATTTCAGTAATGTATAAATTAATTTCTATTTCAGTAATGTTAAAATTAATTTCTATTTCAGTAATGGTAAAATTAATTTCTATTTCAGTAATGTTAAAATTAATTTTTATTTCAGTAATGTTAAAATTAATTCCTAATTCAGTAATGTTAAAATTAATTTATATTTCAATAATGTTGCAATTAATTCCTATTTTAGTAACGTTGAAATTAATTCCTATTTCAGTAATGTTGAAATTAATTTCTATTTCAGTAATGTTAAAATTAATTTCTATTTCAGTAATGTTAAAATTAATGCCTATTTCAGTAATGGTGAAAGAACACATACTTGAGTAGGATTATTTTGTTCTTTTCTAACGGCAAAGATGTTTGTTCTTCGCATAAGCAGCAGTCTTTTTTAAATTAATAACGAAACATGTGAATGACATGACATACCCCAACAAAAGAATTTTCATAAATCTTGAGCTAAAAATTCCATCTCCTTTTATTCTGTCATTTCAAATTCCTTACAATACCTAAATTTACATAATCGTTCTTGCCTCATATCTAAATGGGTTCAGACACCGTGGATGCCTATTTATGACTGGCAAGGGTATTTATTTGCTCCCCCACCGAGCAAATTAGGCACAAGGCCGATTTTCATGTGAGGAGTGAAGGGAAAATGGGGACCAACTCCCCGGGGAGTAGGGGAGCTGGATAGTGACAATTGGTATGAAGGGTTTCCCCTACACTGACCAAGGTCTTATATGTGGGGTTGCTCCCACATATGGTCTTTGCTTGCAGTATCTGCTGGAAGAGATTGTATTTATTTGCTTCCCCACTGAGCAAATTAGGCACAAGGCTGTTTTTTAACGTGGAGAGAGACGGAGGGAGAGGGAAAAGGGACCAGCTCCCGATGGGTGGGAAATGCGAGCTGGATATTGACAATTGGTGTGAAGAGTTGCCTCTACATTGACCAAGGTCTGATATGTGGGGTTACCCCCACATATGGTCTTTGCTTGCAGTATCTGCCGGAACAGATGGTATTTATTTGCTCCCCCACCGAGCAAATTAGGCACAAGGCCGATTTTTAATGTGAGGAGTGAAGGGAGGGGGAAGGGAAAAAGGGGACCAGCTCCCGAGAGGTGGGAAATGGGAGCTGGTTAAAGGTCAGGCATGTGGGGTTGCCCCCACATCTGGTCTTTGCTAGTCATAGCTAGTCATAGCTAGTCATAGCTTGCAGCATCTGCCGGAACAGATACTACACTTTGATCTTTACCAAAAGGCCAAGAAAAGGATATTTATTTGCTCCCCCACCGAGCAAATTAGGCACAAAGCCGATTTTTAATGTGAGGAGTGAAGGGAAAATGGGGACCAACTCCCCGGGGAGTAGGGGAGCTGGATAGTGGCAATTGGTATGAAGGGTTGCCCCTACATTGACCAAGGTCTGATATGTGGGGTTACCCCCCACATATGGTCTTTGCTTGCAGTATCTGCCGGAACAGATAATACACTTTGATCCCAGCCCGAATGCCAAGGTATTTATGACTGGCCAGTGTGATTGCATTTGGTGGTTTAAAAAACTTTTTCTTGTAGCTACAATCGCCTTGCAGAATGAATTTGTTTTTCGTGCACAAAGTTGTTTTAGCTTGCAGACGAAATTGTAAACAGGTCACATGACTTATTTTTATTAATTTCGTTTTTCTTCTGGTTTGAATTAAATTTTTGTGGAAAAATGTATTAATTTCTTTTTGTTTTGTTCATGTGTAATTTGGAGGCATGACCTATATCTTTGTCCTCATTTTATTGGTTAATAATTATAATACTTAAAGATATGTTAATCCTATGAATCTGATTAGCTGTTAATTAACAAAAATTATTTATTAAAAAAATGATTATAATTATATTAGATTCCGGGAATCGGTTGTAAACCTTTTGCACAGAAGTAGACTGTCTAGAGTGTTCAAACGAGCGTAAGTCATGAACGTTGCATTTTATGTATGTATGTATGTATATATATATATATATATATATATATATATATATAAATAAATTTTGTATTTTTTTGTGTATTGATATTCATATTAAACACCACTTTTTCTATTTATTTAAAAAGAAAATACAACTTTGTTATATATGAGTCGTGGAATCGTATTCATCTGCAAAAGATCTAGCTAATTTGGATATTCTTTAAACATTCATTTTAATTAATTCCCTATTACTGTTTGCAGTTTTCTTATGGAATGATCATCTTTAGTCAATTATTATGTGTAATTATATGCATGCAGATGTTCTACATGATTTATGCTTGCATAGTATTTGCATAAAAAGGTTATAGTAAATACAAACCTCTTTCTATATATATTTATGTATGTGTACATATATTTGTTTAAAAAAATTTTCCTACCAAACTCCTCTGCCAGTTTTTGATCTACAAACATGAAACTTAATATTTAGGGTATTCAGACCCATGTGAAATATTATGTTTGGATTTTAACCGGGAAAAATGAGTGTCAGCTGAAGTTCAAGCGATGGCATCACGAATATGCATGCGTAACGCAATAGCTATTAGTTCATGTTTTAACTTTTAGCCTTGCAGCAAATATGTCTTCATAGTTTGGGCATTAATTTCAAAGGAAAAAATAAATCGTAAGATAAAGGTTTTGGTTTTGATTCTCGGTGTTAGCGTACAAGTCATTTTGTTTTTTTAAATTTTATATATTGGGTCCAATATAATAATAAATACGAAATCTGCATTAATCAAAATATCATATTTAAGCATATTTTATGACCGTGCAATGCCGAGCAGCCCGCTACTATATATATATATATATATATATATATATATATATATATATATATATATATATATATATATATATAATCACAAGATCAAACTAATCAACTATCTATCCTTGATACAGAGCTTAAGCTGACCTGTGTGGTCATCTCCCAATCGATCATATCCACCATTCCATCTGCAACAATAAAACCAAATCTACCGGCAGTGTTTCATTTGACTTGTTGCATGATTTTCATTGTTCCTATTTACAATGCCTCCCCACGGGACAGAGTTAGACACCAGGGTCGTTTTTTAATGTGGAGAAAAGGAATAAAAATTAAAATTGTCTCAGTCGTGAAGGATTTCTCCTCCAATGACAGAGAACAAGTAATTGAAGTACAGAATCTGAGAAACAGATCGCCCTTCTTCAATTATTCTATCTTTCTCTTCATTCTTCTTTCTATAACGGCTGCCATTTTTCTTTTCTCTCTTTCATTCAAATGTCGGTAAATAAATACATCATTTGACTGTCAATGAATGTTCACATATGGCCTAGCCCGGATAACTTTTTGTACCCCAGGCCTCAATATTTTCGATTCTAAGTTAGATACACCACACAAAAATTTGCACATCTTTAGTTCCTAAAAATATGGATGAAAGATATATTTATCATTTACGTGACGGAAAGATGTTAGTAGAGAATTAATTCCTATTTCAGTAATGTTAAAATTAATTTCTATTTCAGCAATGTTGAAATTAATTCCTATTTCAGTAATGTTGAAATTAATTTCTATTTCAGTAATGTTAAAATTAATTCCTATTGCAGTAATGTTGAAATTAATTCTTATTTCAGTAATGTTGAAATTAATTCCTATTTCAGTAATGTTGAAATTAATTCCTATTTCAGTAATGTTGAAATTAATTTCTATTTCAGCAATGTTGAAATTAATTCCTCTTTCAGTAATGTTGAAATTAATTCCTATTTCAGCAATGTTGAAATTAATTCCTATTTCAGTAATGTTGAAATTAATTCCTATTTCAGCAATGTTGAAATTAATTCCTATTTCAGTAATGTTGAAATTAATTCCTATTTCAGTAATGTTGAAATTAATTCCTATTTCAGTAATGTTGAAATTAATTCCTATTTCAGTAATGTTGAAATTAATTCCTATTTCAGTAATGTTAAAATTAATTTCTATTTCAGTAATGTAAAAATTAATTCCTATTTCAGTAATGTTGAAATTAATTTCTATTTCAGTAATGTTAAAATTAATTTCTATTTCAGTAATGTTAAAATTAATTTCTATTTCAGTAATGTTAAAATTAATTTCTATTTCAGTAATGTTAAAATTAATTTCTATTTCAGTAATGTTGAAATTAATTCCTATTTCAGTAATGTTGAAATTATTCCTATTTCAGTAATGTTAAAATTTATTCCTATTTCAGTAATGTGAAAATTTATTCCTATTTCAGTAATGTTAAAATTTATTCCTATTTCAGTAATGTTAAAATTTATTCCTATTTCAGTAATGTTAAAATTAATTTCTATTTCAGTAATGTTGAAATTAATTCCTATTTCTGTAATGTATTAATTAATTTCTATTTCAGTAATGTTGAAATTAATTCTTATTTCAGTAATGTTAAAATTAATTCCTATTTCAGTAATGTTAAAATTAATTCCTACTTCAGTAATGTTGAAATTAATTCCTATATCAGTAATGTTGAAATTGATTCTTATTTCAGTAATGTTGAAATTAATTCCTATTTCAGTAATGTTGAACTTAATTCCTATTTCAGTAATGTTGAAATTAATTTCTATTTCAGTAATGTTGAAATTAATTCCTATTTCAGTAATGTTAAAATTAATTTCTATTTCAGTAATGTTGAAAGAACACGCACTCGAGTAGGATTTTTTTGTTTCTCTCCACTAACGACAAAGATCTTATGCCGAATAATATTTATTTTTACTTTTTTGGGGTGATTATCAAAAGATGTTGATTAATTAAAAAAAAAAAAATAGTTATCTTATGTTTTTAGTAAGTTGGTGCAAAAATAATGTCGTTTTTTGGCATATATATGTTGGAGGCGCCCCTCTATGGGATTAATGGACTATGTGCAGTCAGCACCAACCCTAATCGGGTTTAACCGTCTTCCTACGAAGGAGGAAGTTTCATGGGAGTATGAAATTCACAAACAGTCCTCAGTCGTATGTATATCCCCATTAGGGGAGATGACGACGTTAGGTTTTTGCAACTTTTGCAGGGAGGTGTCGACGTCCTCCTACATACAGCACCTGGAATTGCCAAATTGGTCACCCATTTTAGCAATGACCAGGCTCAACGTTGCTTAACTTCGCTGATCTGATGGGAACCGGTGTGTCAACGTGATTATGCCATATATATTAATGGACTATCTCATGACATCACTTCCGATATCGAGTGACGGTGCCCAGAGTGAGAGATTGGCATGCAACCAAGCAGGTTGGGCGCACATGCCCCACCACTGAGGAAGGGTATTTCTCACTTGCTTTGCCTGTAATGTATGTGAATACATGTGTTTCCTAAAAGTCCTTTTACACGGGTTAACTCCACACACAAAAAAATTCTAATTGACTTCAAAAGAACTTCGGATTTACAAGCTAAGAAGTCGGCTTGCAATTACGTTCTAAAAACAAAATATTAAAACAGAAAAAGAAAGAAAACGAACACATGGCAAAGTTATTGACTAAATTGTAAGTAACATTTTTGTCTTTATATTTAAATTGAAAAGAACTGTACGAAACGCATTTTTGTAATGTTTAAAAATTAATTTGGTTGCCTATTGAAAGAACAAAAAAAAAAGAGAAAAATGCTGACCCAATTTTCACTGCGAGAACAATTCTATTGTAAACTGTCGACTGTTTATTTGTATGCACATTTGAACATATTTTCAAATGAAGTGAAAAGTTTTTTTTGCCTTTGTTTCGTGCTGCTAACTTTATTCAATATTTTAACGGGACAGAAATGTTTTTCCCTTTTCGTTTTACTTGGACTAAAAGAAAATTGTTTTTCATTGAGTGAAATTTTCTGAAATATTCTATTTTTAACTGTCGGTTCTAAAGTGAAAATTCCCCCTCCACGCACACATAAAAAACAAACAAAAAACCCCAGCCATTTTGGTTAACTGCCAGACAATTCCACAATTATTCTTATTCTTTTGCAACTGTAGTGCCTCACAGTACATTTTTTTTTGTTTTGATTTCGCAAGTAAAAAAAAAATTTTTTGTCCACCCTTATATTAGTTTATCTCTAAGGTTTTTACCAAGAAGTAAGGGATATATTGCTCCCTCCTCATACGCACACACTCAATGAAAGGACATTTTCTGGTGTTTTTATTATCTTATCTCTCTTCTCCAGTAAAAAATGGAAATAATTTTTTTTCGTGCGTTTAGAAAAGCCATTACAAGATGGAGGAGGTTAAAACAGTATTAATACAGCTAATCAAAGCCCAGATGAACCAGCAGCAGAAAGCTGAGGAAAATTTGAAAGAACGTGATAAACAACTCCAGTTACAATTTCAAGAGAGGCAACAAGTATCGGAGGAGAGAATTTTACTTCAGCAACAGAGACAAGAAGAGCTATTGTTAAAAATATTCGATAGAACGGAACGCAGGGACGACGGTTTTGCTGTTTCTCAAAGTACAATATGGAACGCTATAGAAACGTTCAACTACCAACCGGAGTTGAATGGGACGTTTGGTGCTTTCTATCGGAGATATGAGGACCTAGTCACCATGGATTGTCAAGAGCGGAGCAATGCTAAAAAAGTTCGCATACTTTTGCGGAAATTAGGGACCACAGAACATAGCAAGTTTGTGGATTATATTCTCCCCAGGAAGACGAGTGAATTGGAATTTTCTGAAGCGGTCAAACTTTTATCCGAACTGTTTAGCCCGAATTCTATGCTCTTTCATAAAAGTTGGAAGTGCTTGAACCTGTAAAAAAGCAACGATGACAATTGCCTAACCTTTGCGTCTGTGGTAAATAAACACTGCGATGATTTCCGTCTATCTGACTTATCGGCAGAGGACTTCTAGTGTTTAATTTTTGCACAGGGTCTAGTCTCATCCAAAAATGCTGAGATTAGACCATGTGTTCTCTCTAGACTTGAGAGCGAACAGGGCCTCACCCTCCAGAAGTTGGCCGAGGATTATCAACGGGAGTCTGCATAAGGAACAACTCGAGACACGTCGAGGAGTCAGGCGCAACATGCATTAGAAGGACGACCTGCAGACCGGAAAAATACTCACCCCGAAAAAGCAAAGCTGAAAGTAAGAAAACTCAGGCTACACCTAATAAGTACCACCCAGTCACAAGACCCGGATCCCCTTCGTCAATTTTCACGTAGCGCAACATCTCACTCACCTGGTCCTTGTGAGATACACCAGGAGTGCTATTAAAAATCATGCAAAAATACTTGCTTTCCTTGATCTGATCGATGATTTTCTTTCTCAACTGGTTTGAAAAAAATGCTCACTAATTCATTTAGAATTTCTGATGACAGATAAGAAGTAGTGATTTTCTTTCCCAGGTTAACTTTCACCAAATGTTCACGGAGCACAGAGTCATATTTGGTCAATAAATTTACCAATTCTAAAAAAATCCCTTTGTTTTCTTGACCTCTTTCATCATCATGGATGCCTTCCCGGTGACCTCGTAGTGCCAGATTCTGCTTGGTAAGAAACCTGATGATATTCAGCAATCTAGCTAGGATTTCCCGCCACTTCTTAGTTTCCTTTTTAATAAGATTTTGCTCTACTTTATCGGTTACCTTTCCTCCAGCAAGTCGAATATCTAGTTCCTTCCAGTTGAGGAACGCCTGAGCATGAGATGTGTTAGCTTCGTGTTCATATATTTTGGATTTGATTTCCACCAATTCATAAACCCATATCAACAGAAAAACTCGACAGTCAAAATGAAAACAGTTTTCAGCATCCATGTTCGCAAACTTTTCCCGCCGTTCCGGAAAACACTGTCAGTTTTTTGTCATCTTTTTAACGACGCCTTTTGTTTTCGCTACTTCCTTGAATTCATGATCGATGTGCTGCATGGTAGTAGATCCATGCTGGACAAGCATAGTGCGGATTTCATGGTTAATCACAACAGGCTATAGACCAACATCTGTAAAATCGGTTTTAGTGTATATTTCCGCGTCAACTAATGATTGCCTTTCCAATTCTTCAACTTCATGCACGTCATCATTTAAAGTTTCTCATGTATAAACATTGTCAATGTCAACTCCCGAAATAAGAGTATCAACGTTAGCAATATCGACTTTATCTTCGGTCCCAGCATGATTTTCGTCTTTCGTTTCCACCATTTCGACCGTAGATTGCTCAAGGGATGGATGGATTAAGATTTAAACAAAAAAAATCATTTATATGCTTTTTTAAAGACAAACTCCCCCGCCCCTCACAAAAGTTTAGGTTCATGTAGAATAAAAAAAATCGAATGGTATAACTTTTTTATTATATTTTCTTCAAATCTAGTACAATTTCTATTGTGGCCACTGAAGTTTTCAATCTTGAAAATAATTTTTAAAATTCAACTTACAAAAAAAAAAAAAAAAAAAACTTTTCCAGAGAAAAATCAACAAAAATATTTCAAGACAATAACTTTTTGCTTAACTGCCCTAAAACGCTAGAATAGCTCGAATATGGAGCTTTATTTTACATTAAATTTATGTGTGAAAAATGACCCCACTTTAAATTCTTAAATTTATTTTATATTTATTTTTTCTCGCCTAGTGGATGATTTTCTAAGAAAGCAAAAAGGGGGAGAAATAAATACAAAACGAGTAATTGTTACCAAATGCAAGATAAGTAACTCTTCTACCCAGTAAAAGAATGTATTTAACTCGGCACGCACTTTGCTTCTCCTTCGACTACGTGGAGTATTTTTCTCTCCTTTTCTTGTATCGCAAGCTCGCGCGCACTTGCTAATTTGCGTACGTGCTTTAACGGCTACTGCTGCTTATATTTTCGCTAGCTATACTTCGGCTACTGCTGCCGATTTTCTCACACGGGACCATACACACTCTGTTATTAAAGTTCGATTTTTAATGGTAACAAATACTGGTCGTCAATTTTTATCGTTATTTTCATGGCAGGTGCTCGTCTGAGCTCCAATCTTTGATCCCCGCTCACAAAACGTTCACGAAAAACACTCGTCTAGTTAAAACCACTATCAATAATTTCCCTCACTCTTTATCTGTGCCTAAACCTAAACGTAGATTCCATGAACAAAGTTTCTTTCTTAGAACTGCACGGTTGTGAAACTTTTCCTGCTTTCCAACTGACTACAATATAGCCGTCTTCAAGTCCAACGTAAACAAGTTCTTGATGAGCCGTTCCACTTAAGTTAACAAATTTACCGAATTTCTATTGCTAACGATTACTATATTGTCCAATTGACTACCGTACACTCTTAACTCTTATCCTCGAGTGGTCTCTGGGCCTTGATAAGTGGTGATGCCTATGTAAAAAAAAAAGTTTAGATAGAAATTGTTCTTGAGAATAATAAATAATGTTGCACAGATCGCAATTGGAATATCTATGTAAAAAGTACTTGCAGGGAGACCCGACGTTGTCCGGAATTGAATGATGATCAATGAGTGTTTCACACACCCATATTTTTTATTGTCATCGAAATCAGTGAAATCGCCCATTTTTCAATCAAATCGAATGATTATCAACTCTAGTCGGGGACCCACCACAGTGCACCAGAAGGAAGCTTCAAATGCTTCCCTGTAGTGACTTTTTTTTTTTTTTTTTACATAGGCATCACCACATTATCAAGGCCCAGAGGCCACTCAAGGATAAGGGTTAAAGAGTGTACAGTAGAAATTGGACAATATAGTAATCATTAGTAATGAAAATTTGGTAAATTTGATAACTTATATGGAACGGCTCATCAAGAACTTATTTACTTTAGACTTGAACACAACCATATTGTAGTCAGCCGGAAAGCAGGAAAACGGAAGACAATTCCACAGGCGTGCAGTTCTAAGAAAGAAGCTTTGTTCATGGAATCTACGATTAGGTTTAGGCACAGATAAAGAGTGGGGGGAATTATTGATAGTGTTTACAGCTAGACGAGTGTTTCTTGTGAAAGTTTGGCGAGGGGGGACCATAGATTGAAGCTCAGTCGAACACTTTCCATGAAAATAACGATACATCAGAGACAAACTCGCAACATCTCTTCTGTGAGATAGAGGTTGCAAGGAGGAGAAAAGGACATCTCCTACGAGGCTACGAAGTCTATTTTGAACTCTTTCAAGGCAGGACAAGTCCTTCCTAGCAGCTCCTGCCCAGATGTGGCAACAGTATTCCATCCTTGGACGTACCTGGCTCTTAGATAGAGAATAGCATCAGCAATGAGATATTTACCGGATCGATAGAAAGATCCCACCATTTTCCCAGCGGCCTTGGCAACAGATTTGATGTACGTGTTCCATTTAAGATCAGGAGTAATGGTCAAGCCCAGAAGCTTGTCAAAACTTGAGGCCTCCTGAAGACGAGAGCCATTCATTTCAATTGATGCCAAATGTGGATTAGAATGTTGATGATGTAAAGAGAGAAGCTTGGTTTTAGATGCATTAAAAGTAACTAGCCACTCCTTTCCCCATTGTACTACGTGCTCAAGATCAGAGGAGAGAGAATTGGAGAGAACTTGGTCGTTTACTGTCTTAGATGTGGTACCATAAATGGTAGTGTCGTCAGCATAAATGTCTACAAATGATGTAAGGATGTGATTTGGAAGATCATTAATGTAGATCAGGAAAAGAGTTGGGCCCAGGATGGACCCCTGAGGGACACCGGCATTAATACTGTGAGCTTCTGATTTTTGCCCCTCAACTACTACTCTTATGAACCTATCAGAAAGAAATGATTTAATAATTGAGAAGACATTTCCAGCTATACCATAGCTAGCGATCTTATGAAGTAAACCTTTAGGCCACACCCTATCAAAGGCCTTAGATATGTCAAGAGCAATTGCCCTAGAAAGATTGCCATCGTCGAGAGATTTGCTAATCCTATGCGATATAACTGTAAGCACATCTGCTGTAGATCTAGCAGAACGGAAACCATATTGAGTGTCACTAAGAAGGTTATTTTTGTTGAGATGGTTGATTACTTCTGTATTTAACACAGATTCTAGCAACTTACTCATGACGCACAGGAGACTTATTGGCCTGTACTGAGAGGGGGATGAGCGATCACCTGAATTCTTAAATACAGGGCATACTGATGAGATTTTTCAGGGAGATGGGGAAACTATTCTCCTTAAGACAACGTTTAAACAGTTTTGTAAGTATGGGCGCTAATTCAGGTTGAAGTTTTTTGATTACTATAATTGGAATACCGTCAGGGCCAGTTGCTTTACTGGAATCAAGGGTTTTGATTAGCTTGGCAACATCACGTACAGATATACGTATATCACATAGCGTGTTTTCTGATACAGGAGGAAATATTGGGGGTTGGCGGCCTTAAGATATAATTTCCTATCGACCTGCATTGTTTTACGCTTTTTATACTGTTTAAGGTTTTGTTATTTCAAAATTTCTTTCATTACATTTATTTCGATTGAATTCGACAAACTATAATGGCGTTGGAATTTTTTTTTAGGTTATCGCTAATTACAGGCTTAGATGATAAGAAAAAACAGCTTATTCTAATCTGACTGGAAACCACCTTTCGGACTTAAGGTTAGTGGTACAATAATTTCTAAATAGGGACACATCGCAGTGCAACGGGAGAGAGGTTCACTTGCTTCCTCACAATGACTTACTTCATAATACATTGTAGTGTATATTGCACTGTAGAGAACCTACTGTTGATTTTATAAAATTATATTATATATAATGACTTGAATTAAAGTTTAAAATACAAAAGTCAAGTAATTGGTTTAAATGCATTCTAAAAAGAAGCATTAATTTCGAACGCGCCTCTGTCATATCAAAGAACCTACTGCTGATTTTATATGCCGAGCCCTTCTGCTTGTGCGGCAAAAAACTTCTCAAATTCACTTGTGATGTTAGGCTGTATGAGGCGTTAACTTTAGTAAAAATCGCATGTTCCTTCTTTTATAGGATTGATTTTAATTATTGATTATCGATAATTATCAAAGGCATTCGAATACAAATATCTATCTAAAAAAACTGTCAGGCTCATAAAGTACATTGTGTAAAATTTACAAAAAATCCGCCCAGCCGTTTAGGCGTCCATAAGGAACGAACACACACACACACACACATACGCACAGAGTTCATTTTATATAATAGATAGATAGATAGATAGATAGATAGGAGTGAATGAATGGGAGGAGGAGAATGAAAGCAGAGGAAGGTGTATTAGTATGCGAAGAATAGAAGGGGAAGAAAAAAAACAGAAGAAAATGGTTGTAGGAGAATAGAAGAATGTTTGTTTAATTGGAATAAAGAAAAACGAAGGAACTGCTGCGACGTGCTGCGTTGTATTTGATATGCAAGATAAATATTCATCAATTTGTAATTTGATCGGTAAATGCGGAATTCCATTGTCAGAGTCTCCAGAATTCCAAATGGAGATATTTATTTATCCTCAAGGAAAGAATCATAGACCAAACAATCGTTTATTGATAATAAGAAAGTCAGGAAATACGATGGAAGAATTACTAATTTAAGATCTTCTTCTTCTTCTTCTTCTTTTTGATGATGATGATAATGATGATGACGTCGTCGTTGTTCGTGTTATTTGCATTATTCAGACTACTGAATCTTGAGTTTTATTTTCACAACGTTTTAGTCAATGTAACCTCCGACCTTTATCAGGTATATCTGGTCAAACTCGGGAATCTTTCTGTTGAACTCAAGAATCTTTCTGTTGAACTCGAGAATCTTTCTGTTGAACTCGAGAATCTTTCTGTTGAACTCGAGAATATTTCTGTTGAACTCGAGAACCTTTCTGTTGAACTCGAGAATCTTTCTGTTGAACTCGAGAATCTTTCTGTTGAACTCGAGAATATTTCTGTTGAACTCGAGAATCTTTCTGTTGAACTCGAGAATCTTTCTGTCGAACTCGAGAATCTTTTTGTTGAACTCGAGAATCTTTCTGCTGAACTCGGGAATTTTTTGTTGAACTCGAGAATCTTTCTGTTGAACTCGTGAACATTTCTGTTGAACTCGATAATCTTTCTGCCGAACTCGGGAATTTTTTTGTTGAACTCGAGAATCTTTCTGTTGAACTCGAGAATCTTTTTGTTGAACTCGTGAACGTTTCTGTCGAACTCGAGAATTTTTCTATCGAACTCGAGAATCTTTCTGTTGAACTCGAGAATCTTTCTGTCGAACTCGGGAATTTTTCTGTTGAATTCGGGAATCTGAACGGAATTTCGAACGGAACCTTTTATGTAATCCATGTCAGTAGCATGCTTTTGTACTATCATGACTAAGAAATTTGCAATTGTATTTTTAGTGTCATTCGCACTGAGTGTTGAACTATTAACCCTCAGGAGAATGTAACTGTTACAACTGAATTTTAGCAAGTACTTTATCCACTATGCCACGGATCCTTGTAGATGTTATTGTTGTTAAGCATCATTCATTTCATATGAATCAGATAGTTGTTGTTGGCATTTGTTTTCCTGATATCTTCCTAGTTAGAATTATTTCTATAAAGACATCAGGAACGTACTGTGTAGAACGAACTTGATTCGAACTTGGCATATCCAGGTTATCAGTGTGTATCGTTAACCACCTAGCCACCATCACCTTCTTCCTGATGATGATGATGATGATGATGATGATGATGATTACTTCTCTTCTTTAAAACCATTTCTTACAGACGAGATGGTGCTAGTTTCTCTCATATTTTATTAGAAGGTACTTGTATGAGTTCCTGTTTGGTTTCTTTCTTGTAAGACATTCAGACTAGAAGTCGCCTTTATACCACAGCGAAAAAATATTTTCCTTACTCTCCCGGTGCAACTTTACTTTAGTGTGTCATCTGACCTAAGCATATATTGTCGAACAAAGGCATTTCAGGGAAAAACATTATTACGTACTTACGTGTCATGCCGAAATTAATACAAAATCCGAAAATTACGAAAAATGGTCCGGTAGAAAATGTGGAGTGCACTTAATCGGCTGAAAGTTATATGTAAACTGCTCTCTCAGAACAGATTAGGAAAAACTTTTTTGAGTCGTAGTGGAGACGGTACTGTTTTATAGTTCACCAGTATGAACTATCAGTAAAAAAACAACAAAAAAAAAACAAAAAACAAAACAAAAAAAAACTTGAAAGTAAGTTAGATGAAACTTACACTGGAATGTCCCGGGCAGTGTTAAACTGGAAACCACACCCAACCATTAGCTGTCTGTATGGTCGGTTGCCCAGGATCAATAATAAGAGATTGAAGAAGACATTGCTACAGAAGAAAAGATGGGGTTGTTAGTGATGTGGTACTGTGAGATCCTAAACATGGAACCGCTAAAGGAGGAAGACCTGTGAAGACGTAGACAAAATTATTGACAGAAGACACTTGCTTACAACTTGAAGATCTTCCTAAGGCCATGAAGGATAGAGACCTGTGGAGGGAAAAAATCTGGTCTGGGCAACCGGTCCGATTCGATGATGATATTTGTTACGAAATGTTCAAATTTTGAAAAAAAAAAATTATTTACCGGACTCATCATCTAAACAAAGAAGAAACCAGGGAATTATGCCCACTTCGGATTGTTACCTTGTGACGTGGATTATTCAAAATACAGATTGGAGCTCTTTACCTCACCACTACCAAAGATTTTCACTTCAGAATTTTGTTAAAGAGCATCTCTCCTCTCTCTCTCTCTCTCTCTGGCTCTTTTATACTCTCTCTATCTTCTCTCTCTGTGTCTCTATTAGATAGTAGATCGAGAGAGAGAGAGGGAGAGGGTGGGAGGAGGTCAGAGAGATATTTTTGTAGTTAATCCACGTTGCAGGAAGTGACGTTTCATCTAACCGTATGTCATGTGATGCTACGTGGCAAGGTTGGTGAAACGTTGAGTCTCTCAGAAAATGCCGAGCCGAGCAGAAGTCTAAAATGGTTCTCTCCTAAGTAAGGGGGGAGATGCGCGCACCAGACGTGGGACGTGGTAGGTACCCACAGTGGAGACCATCGATGGCGGCATCTGCAGATCATGCCTGGGAGAATAAAAGGTTGAAAACCCAACATCTGTCTTCATCTTGTGTATTCCGGCGAAAACAGCAAGAGAGCTCCACCCAGTTGAAGACTCTCCCAGAGCAGCGGAACCAGGTATGAATCTTCTTTAATTCAAACACATAAATACACAACAAGCGTCCTAACTACTAGACAAACGGTTTAAGGGATCTTGGGTCCCGTTCTCTCATCTCTTAACACTCGTAATATCTCTCTCTCTCTCATCGTCGTAAACTTCTTCTCTTCATTAGTAAAATGGACACGTCATCACCAGGGTACCAGTATCCCTCAAGTAAAGTGTCCAAGTCAAATCCTCTTCTTCTCCCTCCCTTATGTAACAATTTACCATACAATTTGGATATGAAATTCAATATCCTTTTCATTTTGAACCAATATATAATTTCCCTTACTCTATGATTTAAAAATGTTAAAATCTTTTAATTATGATTTTCTATGTTTATTGTTTTTTAGCAAATTAGGTATAAATTATTATAATATTTACTAATACTTTCTCCTCTGAGGAGATGGGTATACATCGAAAACCTAAGGAGATATACTTATTGAAATGTATTCTTTGTCTTGCATATAATAAAAATTCTAGATTTGAAATTTAACCATTTCACGTCATAAAATTTAAATTACTATATATATATATATATATATATATATATATATATATATATATATATATATATATATATATATGACATAATAATAGAAGGTAACACATACACATTCAAAATAAAAAAGGATCTAAATTGCACCTCCAGAAATGTAGTATATGCACTAAGATGCACAACAGGCAACAAATCCTACATAGGCGCCACCAAAAATTTCAGCAATAGAGTGGCCTTACATAAGAGCAACATCAAAAT
>NC_136514.1:13818555-13888555 GCF_053919585.1 Euprymna scolopes | reverse complement strand
ATTTCTATAAATATTTTTAACATTTAAAATATATTCATACGCAAATATTAAAAAAAAATTATTTTACATTTCTATAAAATATTTTTAACATTTAAAATATATTCATAAGCAAATATTAAAAAAAATTTTTTTTTACATTTCTATAAATATTTTTAACATTTAAAATATATTCATACGCAAATATTAAAAAAAAATTATTTTACATTTCTATAAATATTTTTAACATTTAAAATATATTCATACGTAAATATTAAAAAATTTTTTTTACATTTCTATAAATATTTTTAACATTTAAAATATATTCATACGCAAATATTAAAATTTTTTTTTTTTACATTTCTATAAATATTTGTAACATTTAAAATATATTCATACGCAAATATTAAAAAAAAATTTATTTACATTTCTATAAATATTTTTAACATTTAAAATATATTCATACGCAAATATTAAAAGAATTTTTTTTTACATTTCTATAAATATTTTAACATTTAAAATATATTCATACGCAAATATTAAAAAAAAATTTTTTTACATTTCTGTAAATAAAGTTTTATTTAATATATATTTTTTCATTCTTAGATAGAACGTCTTTCACAAGTTCATCAGATCATTTTGTCATAAATAATGCATCATAAAACAAGGTAGTTCTTTTCAGTTGAATTACGAAATCGAAACCGAAGTTTATTATTATTTTTTTATTGGTCCCCCGACAAAAGGAAGGTGGATCTGTAAATTCACCCTTGTCCGTTCGTCCGTTCGTCTGTCCGCACTTTTCTCAATAACTATGCCTTGGAATTTTTTTTTTAAATTTTGCACAAACATTAAATATGATACGAGTAAAAAAGTAACAGAACCGATTTTCCGTGAAAACTCCGGTTGCCCCCACCACCTATGTTTCCGTTCAGTGAACAATTGAATCATGATACTTTTGAATTTTAAACTTCAATTCAAGCAATTATATAAAATATTTTTATTAAATCAACAGTAGGTTCTCTACAGTGCAATGCAAATTATAAGTTATTGTTGACTAAGTCCCTGCGAGGAGATATATGAAGCTTCCTCACGATGTACCACGGTGGGTTTCCGACTAGAGCAGGCAACCAATAGATTAAAAATGGACGATTTCATGGATTTCTATGACAATAAAGGTATTGAAAGTGTGGAATATTCGTTCATCCTTGTTCAATCCTGAGCAACGTCGGGTCTCCCTGTTAGGCTTGAATAAATTAAGAAACGCTGAAATGAATAAAAAAAAAATACATAAACAATCGTAATAAAATATAATTCTTAAATTATTCCATTTCAAAAGAAGGAAGATATTGATTTGCTGCCCAGCAAGATGTGACACAAGGTCAGAAAGTAGGAATGTCCAGCCAGCGACTCTAAAGGAGGGAAACTCTGGCCTAGCAAAGATTGCCTGGGCATCCCCATCGGCATTCCTCGGTAGAAGCGACCCAGGTAACAAGCGATAAACTTGTTCCACCCGAAAGCTGTGTGGCAAAGCCTAGGAGAATGGACCTCCTAGCTAATAACCAGTTGTTTACTTCGGTCCGACAAATACTGAGTTAGTTCTTAGCCCGGCACCTGTCGTGCTGATTGTCAAGAACGGATTCTTGACTGGTACTTTTCTACCAAAGTCTCCAAGCAACCGAAGCAACAAGAAGACTCATCATCTATAATAAAAAGAAGGTATAAAACTAAACCTTAATAGAAAAAACTACTAAAATTAATAGAAAAAACTACTAAAATTAATAGAAAAAACTACTAAAATTAATAGAAAAAAACTACTAAAATTAATAGAAAAAATTACTAAAATTAATAGAAAAAATACTAAAATACCTACAAATAAAAAGAACTCAAATCTTCTACGGGATTAATAAATGTCTACAGGCGATATTTACCAAGATATACAGGCGAGTGTTTTTTAGCCCGTTAAAAACGAGGAAAGTTACAACCCATTTACTTAGAATGAGTAAATATGGTGCTGTGGTGATTATTTGCTACGAATCCCTAATAATTCCTAACCGTGCATCAACCGGATAACATAACACTTAGTTGGCTGCACCTTGCATCATAACAAAACTCTATACAAAATTTAAGTCAGATCTAGCTCTCATGGGGGGGGGGGAAGGTAAAAACAAAACAAAAAACAAACAAACAAGAAAAAAACTACAACAAACGCCTTTTACCGGATTAATGTGGATTTCATTAGATACCATGGAACCATAGGAATAGAAAAAATACTAATTGCATACTCTTCTCGGAGAGTTTCACCGCATAATTGCGAACAGGCCTTTTGCCCATGTGTTGATTAGCAGTCTATACTGAAGTACTTGCTAAAGGGTTGAATTTCTTCGTCATTTTTGCTGGAAGGTTTTTTTTCTTGTACTTTTGTTATCGGCTCCCGGAAAATACCGGTAAGCCTGCAATGGTACGTTGTCAGTATTTAGGTTGGAAATATTTTGATAACAAAGAAAAGAATGTTTGAATAAGAGAGAATGTTCATATTTACTCCCCCCCCACCTCACGAGGGCAAAGTTAGACAAAAGGTCGGTTTTTAATGTGGGGAAAACCTAGCTCCCCCAAAACGGGGCCCTCTGGATAGGAACAAAAATTAAGATTGCCTCAGCCATGAAGAATTTCTCCTCCACTGATTGAGGACAGGAAAGGTGAAGTGTAGTATCAGAACAGATACTACACTTTGCTCCTAGTCAGAAGGCCAAGAGAATGTTATCAAAGTGAAATAAATATTTAAAAGTATACTTTCACTTTATTTATGTTACAATAGTTCCCCAAAATGTTAACTTGGTGAAAAAGAATGCAAACTAACATAAACAAAATACGTGACGAAGGTGGATCATCCGATTTGTGTCTTTGATCACGTGGAGTTGATGATGTAACGAGATATTTTGAAAAAGTACACGTAATCAGAGTCAGAGTTAGAAAGTTTCGAGCTGACGAGTTAAAGTGAGAACACAGATAATGCAAATTCTCGGCTGCGAGAAAATTGTTCAGCCATTGAAACATTCGGCTGGAAAGACAGTAAAATGTAAACCCCGAAAAAAGACGGCGTGTAATTCCAGAGCAAAAAAGTCGCAGCAAGAATAAAATCAATTTGTTTGTCTGAGTTATCGGAGTAGAAAATGACTTACACTATCAGAAGCGCACCTGGAACAGTATTGCAATGGTTTGCGACCAAAAAGGTATGCCCTTCATTTGCCTGGGCAAGCAGATAAAGGTGTTATTCACCCCATTTGTTGAACTGTTGTTGAATGTATCTATATCTGTTAACTATATGTGTTAAAAACGTACTCCCACATTTGATAGACGACTATATAACATGTATACGTTTTGGTCTCCTCATTTATATATACCCGTTATATATACATTCGCTATATACCAGCTATGCAACAGCACGTACAGCGCCTGGTATTCAAGAATAGTCATTTATTTGCTACTGGCCAGGCCAAACGTTGCTTAACTTCGATGATGACTTGTGGCAACGTCATTATGTCGTACGTATCCGTAAGAATTGCCATTATTATTGTTATAGCAAGAGGCGATCGGTTTTGATGGATATCTTGGTTTTCCCAATTTAAATTGGTAACGGAGCTGATTAGATGCGAAACGCTGTGAAAAGTCTTGAGTCGTAACTCACTGATTGGGCCCCAAATGCGGACAAAGATAGGCAGTGTCCTCCAGATGTTTATTATGACACGCGAAACGGAGCTCCGGGCAGTTAGTGTTTCAAAGAAAAGCGTATCTAATATTTTCACGAAAAGGGAAAGGTTCTTCGTTCTAACTGATTGACAGTCGATCCATTAGCAATGGTCTGGACTTAATTTGAAGCAAATTTGCATTTCTGATCCGGATCAGATTCGGAATAAATCAGTTCATTAATCGTTATGAACACAGAAGAAATGAAATATTCATTGACGGCATACAGTCAGTTCTGGAAATGACCGAAGCGATTTGAAAGTGGCTACTCTTTCCCACTTTCTTTCTTTCTTTCTTTATATATATATATATATATATATATATATATATATATATATATATATATATATATATTTGTAAAAAAAAACAAAACAAAAAACAACAAAAAAACCCTCACCTCCCCCCCCAAAAAAAAACAGATGGACGAAAACACGCCCTTATCAAGAATCTTCTCTTACTCTGCATGGCGGTACTATTAGCGGGAGAAGTCCGTTTGTTGTTGTTCAACGATGTTTTTTTTTTTTTTTTTTTTTTTTTTATAGCATTTAGCACTAACTAGGTAAATACTAAAATCCCCTGGATACACATTTCTAAAACGTATACAATATTCCTTTAAATATTTCGGCAATGGTATAGAATAGTTAACAGCCGAGAAATTGAAAACAAACAAAACACATAACAGATAACTGTAACCAAACGCATTAAGATTTCATTTCCTATCGATCTGTGAAGTTCTAAACTTCTGATACTGTTTAAGGTTTTGTTGTATTTTGTTGTCGATTAAATTCGTCAATCTAAAATGGCGTTAGAATTTTTTAGATGATCGCTAATTACAGACTTTAATGATAATTAAAAAAAAAAACTTATTCTAATCCGACTGGAAACCACACACATATTTAAGGTTAGTGGTAAAATAATTTCTAGCCGGAGACCAATCGCAGTGGACTGGAAGAAAGGTTCACTTACCTCTCCGTAGTGACTTACTTAACAATAAATTGTAGTATACATTGCACTGTAGAGAACATACTGTTGATTTTATAAAATTATTTTTTTATAAAATGGCTTGAATAAAAGTTTAAAATGTAAAAATCAAGTATCATGGTTCAATTGTGCTTTAAACAGAAACATTCATTTTGAACACGCCCCTGTCTTATTAAAGAACCTATTGTTGATTTTATATGCTAGGCTCTTCTGCTTGTGCTGTTATAAAACTTCTCAAAGGCACTTGTGACATTAGGCTGTATAAAAGTGTTAACTTTGGTTAAAATCGGATCTTTTCGCCTTTAATCGTATTTTTTCGATTATCGATTTTCGATACATATCTGAGACATTCCGGTGCAAAACCGATCTAAGAACACTCCCAGATGCACAAAGTACATTTTTGTGAAATTTCAAAATATCGCCTAACTGATTAGGAATCCATAGGGAACGGATTCACGCGTGCATACACATATAAGACAAATTCACACACACATTATATAAAAGTGACTTTTATGTAATAGATAAATATATAGTATTTGGGAGTTAGAATTTATCAAGGCCAAAAGGTCACTCGAGGATAAGGGTTAATGAATGTAAGGTTGTAGTGTAGTAATCATTAATGATGTCAATGGGATAGAATTGGATTATTTATGGGGATGGCTCAACAAGAACTTGTTTATATTGGATCTGATGGTTACCATGATGTATTCAACCGGGGAGCAGGCCAGCGGAACAGTATTCCATAGGCGTGCAGTTCTGAGAAATAAGCTTTGTTCATGGAATCTACGTTTTGATTAAGACACAGTTAAAGAGTGGGGTAAATCATATATAATGGTTGTAGCTATTCGAGTGCTTTTTGCAAAAGTTTTGCAAGTGGGGGCATAGATTTGCGTTCAGTGAGGCACTTGCCATGAAAAAAATATTTAGTAAATAAAGTAATAGTAATATTTTATCTCTTCACATCAAATGGCTTCATGCCTCATCTGGAGCGATTTTTATAATAAATAATTTATGTCGTTTTACACTAGTAATAACACGATTCCAATATTTTTCCCCCAGAGTTTGATACATTTACGGATTTCGATTCTTTTTAAATGTTTAAATATAGAGTTGTTGTTTTTTTTAGGGGAGGAGGTCGGATCATCGTATAAACTCATATAATATAAGCATATTAAGAAATATAAACTCATATAATATAAGAATATTAAGAAATATAAACTCATATAATATAAGCATATTAAGAAAGATAAACTCATATAATATAAGCATATTAAGAAAGATAAACTCATATAATATAAGCATATTAAGAAACATAAACTCATATAATATAAGCATATTAAGAAATATAAACTCATATAAAATAAGCATATTAAGAAATATAAACTCATATAAAATAAGCATATTAAGAAATATAAACTCATATAATATAAGCATATTAAGAAATATAAACTCATATAATATAAGCATATTAAGAAAGATAAACTCATATAATATAAGCATATTAAGAAACATAAACTCATATGATATAAGCATATTAAGAAACATAAACTCATATAATATAAGCATATTAAGAAACATAAACTCATATAATATAAGCATATTAAGAAACATAAACTCATATAATATAAGCATATTAAGAAACATAAACTCATATAATATAAGCATATTAAGAAACATAAATGTAAAAATAATTTTTGTCGGGTGTTCTATAGATTTTTGTTTTACTGTTAGTTTTAAACCAATAACTATTTATCATTCAATCACTAATCATCATCATCATCATCATCATCATCGGCGGTCACTCGTGTCCGAGTAAGACTGTCCTCTGTTGTGGCTTCTGTGGGTCCTCAGGTGAGCATAGAGCCCAATCCTAGACCCAATTTTTCTTGTGCAGTTTGGGCAGATAAAGGTAGTTGTGGTGGGGTGGGGTTGGGTGTGTCTGGTTGATAATCTGTCCTTTCTGTGATTGCGTTTATCCTCAGCAGCTTGATTTAGGTCACTACTATAAAGCGCAGCACCTTCGTGGACAGCGCTCCTCCATGCCAACCTGCTCCCAGCCACGTCCTCCCATGTCTCAAGGTCCATGCGAAACCGCTTTAGATTTACTTTGATGTTGTCCTTATACCTCATCTTTTGGCCAACCTGGGCACGCTTTCCCTCAACAAGCTGAGAGTAGAAAATCTGTTTTGGGAGGCGGAGATCCGGCATTCGGACAACATGACCAGTCCATCTGAGCTGGCGTTGAGCAACAGTAGCGGTGATAGTAGGAATGTCAGCCTCACTCAGGACGCTGGTGTTCATGCGTCGGTCCTTCCAACTGATTCTGAGGATTTTTTGGAGGCATCTTTGGTGGTACGTCTCCAGGGTTTTTACGTGCCTCCTGTATGTGGTCCAGGTCTCCGATCCATAGAGAAGAGTGGGCAGCAAGACAGCTTTGTATACCATATGAAAAATTAAGTTTTAAACAATTAAAAACAAATAAAAACAATGAAAATAATTAAGCAAATTAGATCAAACGGGGCTTGAACTCGCCATAACAAATTACATAGTCCCTGATGCTATCCATTAAGGCAATTATGCACGCACAGAGACATACGATCAGACGAAATTTGTTCCCCTGAAAATGCTTTTATCGTGGAAGATG
Organism: Euprymna scolopes; assembly: GCF_053919585.1. NCBI lineage: Eukaryota > Metazoa > Mollusca > Cephalopoda > Sepiida > Sepiolidae > Euprymna > Euprymna scolopes. The sequence continues at coordinate 13,881,210 of NC_136514.1, read as the reverse complement.
CCGTGTTTAATTGAGAATTCATTTTGAGAAAAGGTTTCAATTTTTTCCTGAGTCTGATATCGATTCAGATTCTTCAAACATTCCGATTTTTTTCGATTCCCGATTCCGATTAATCGTCCTAACACTAATACCAACACTTTTTGGCTGATTTAATAAAAAAATACTAAAAAAAACTATCGTAAATGATTATTTATTACTATTTAAACGGTAGTTTTTGGAGGAACTGTCTATTCAAGCCTTTCTTAATTATATTAGTTGTGCAAAATTGGGTAAATTAGATCCAACTGGGTTTGAACTCGCCATAACAGATTCCATAATCCATGATGCAATCCATTAAGGCAATTATGCATGCACAAAGACATACTATCAGGCGAGATTTGTTCCCCTGAAAATGCCTTTATTGTGAAAGATGCCGTCTTTAATTAAGAATTCATTTCTAGAAAAGGTTTCATGCCATGCACAGATCAAAACTTCCTTTCAAAATCTGCCTGCAACAATTGCTTGGAATTGGCAACATAATCAACGTCACAGAGAAAGATCAGTATAAAGATTAATAGACATCCACATCAATCTATATATTAATACGATAGCGTGTGTGTTATTTTCTGTGTCACGTTTACATCCGGGTCATTCAATTGTTATATACTTCCATTTCTTGTAATAGAATTTTTTACCAAGAATTCCTCATAAGTTTTGGTTTTGGTTTCGATTATAACTGATGCCACTCCAGTAATCTGTTTTTTTTTTCATAAATAACTTTATCAAGAATTCTTCATAAGTTTTGGTTTCTGTTACGATTATTGCTAAAGGAACTCAAGTTATATATATCTAAAGCTCTTCCACGATGATATGAAGGCTATACTCCACGTTGGGGGAAAACTGGCTGATCCTATTTCAGTAGAAAATGATGTTAAGCAGGGAGATATTCCAGCACCAACACTCTTTGCGTTGTATTTCACCATGGTCTTTCAGATGGCATTTGGGGGTTGCTCTGATGCTGTCTATATTCACTATCGAACTACTGGGGGTTGTTCAACATTAGGCGCTTCAATACAAATACAAAGGTACTCACCAACACGATCCGTGACTTGCTCTATGCGGATGACTGTGGTCTGGTGGCTCATAAGGTGGCTGATATGCAACGTCTTGTGGATGCCCTTGCGGTTGCTTGCAGCGCATTGGGCCTGACTATCAATCTGAAAAAAAAAACTGTCTTAATGTATCAGCTTGCGCCAGGCATGCCATACTATGAGTCATCAGTTTATATCTAAATCTATAGGTAAAAGATAGCGGTTGTCGCTAAGTTTGTATATTTGGGTAGCACATTAAGTATGTCCGGTGCCCTAGATGATGACGTATCATTACGGATCAGTAGGACAAGTGATGCCTTTAGAAAGTTGGACAAGCATTTGTGGAGTTGTCACGGGATCTCGCTGCCAACAAAGATTAAGGTTTATGCCGCATGCGTTCTCTCTGCTCTTCTCTATGCCTGTGAGACTTGGGCAACATACAGGAAGCATTTGAGACATCTCGAGCGGTTTCACAAGTTGTGCCTACGGCGAATCTTAGGTGTGGGCTGGCAAATGTATGTCAGTGATGTTGAGGTTCTGGAACGGACCCAATATCTGAGCATTAAAGCTCTCATTGTCAAACATAGACTGAGATAGAGTGGTCATGTGGTGAGGATGTCTGACAGTCGACTTCCCAAACAACTCCTTTATGGCTTACTCGCCGAGGGAAGTAGTCTGGTGCAAAAGCCTAAAATGAGATACAAGGATTGTTTGAGGTCCACCTTGAAAAAAATGTTAAATGGATCAGAGAACCTGGGGGAGTCTTGTTGTGGATCGTGAAGTGGAGAAGGACCTTGCGGGGAGGTGTGGGCAAGTTTGAGGCTGATCGAACCCAGTATGAGCGAATGAAACGTGATATCCGGAAAGGGAAGGTGCAAGAAGCAGTGGATGGGCTGGGGCGCTAAATTGGTCTGGAGTGTGAGGTGTGCGGGAGATTATGTCTGAGCAGAACTGGCCTGATAAGCTACCAGACTACGCATCAGCGCAGTCGGCCACAAAACAGTCTTGTGTTGCCAGATCTAACCTGTGTCAAGTGTGGGCAGACGTGCAAAACAGCAGGTGGTCTAAAGCGGCATTTGAATATACACAGAAGTGACCATCAAGAACGTGCCGCTAGTGGCGCACATGTCTGCACAATGTGTGCCAAACAATGCCAGAGTTTGGCAGGGCTTTTATTTTTTCTTTTAAGTTTTTATTTCGGTTTCGATTCAAGCTAATGCATCCAAATCATGTGGATATATTTTTTATTTTTGAAATCGAAACTTTATAATATATAAAATCGATCGAACATTAATTGCATAATAATACATACGAAATCTGCAAGAATTAAAATTTAAATATTTAAGCGTACTTTACGACCGGGCTTTGCCAGGTTTTCGAGCTAGCTTAGATAGATACTTTTGCAGTTTTATCAAAAAAAAAAAAAAAAAAGCTACAATAATATCAGAGCGTTTCCATTTGCACTGAACATCTACAGAATACCACCATCAATATATTACATATGAATGAGTCCCTGTGGAATTTCCACGGGTTCCGCTAGTAAAAGTACTTGTTTTTGGCATAGGATAGGCACAATTTTTTTTCCGAGTCTGACACCGATTCAGATTCTTCAAAACGTTACGTTTTTTTTTTCGATTTCCGATCCCGATTAATCGTCTTGACACTAATATCAACACTTTTTGGCTGATTTAAAAATAATAATAATAATAATAATAATAAAAAAACTATCGTAAATGATTATTTATTATTATTATTATTATTATTATTATTATTATTATTATTTAAACGACAGTTTTGGGAAGGATTATCTATTCTGCCTTTCTTAACGATATTAGTTGTGCAAAATTGGACAAATTAGATCCGACTGGGGTTGAACCCGTTATAACATATTCCACAATCCCTGATGCAATCCATTAAGGCAATTATGCACGCACAAAGACATACTATCAGACGAGATTTGTTCCCCTGAAAATGCTTTTATCGTGGACGATGCTGTCTTTAATTAAGAATTCATTTTGAGAAAAGGTTTCATGCCATGCACTGATCAAAACTTCCTTTCAAAATCTGCCTGCAACAATTGCTTGGAATTGGCAACACAATCAACGTCAAAGAGTAAGATTAATAGACATCTACGTCAATGTCAGATTAAGCTTCCACCGGCAGGCGATTAAGCTTATCGGTTATTTTCTTGTTATTATTATTGAGACCCGTGGAAATTCCATCGTTGTATCTTTGATCTCTTGTATATTGTTGCATTAAATCCTACCATTGTCTCATTTTCGACCTTGTGCCAATTTTTCTTTGAACTGTAAACATATGAATGACAAACGTTTGTTGGAGCAGAAGAAAAATTATCTGTTATTTATCTATTCATCAGTTTATTTAATTATCCCTCTATCTATCTATCTATCTTTTTTTTTACACAGGCATCACCACATTATCAAGGCCAAAAGGCCTCTCAAGGATAAGGGTTAAGCGTGTACAGTAGAAATTGGAAAATATAGTAATCGTTAGTAATGAAAATTCGGTAAATTTGTTAACTTATATGGAACGGCTCATCAAGAACTTATTTACATTAGACTTGAAGACAACCATATTGTACTTAGCCGGAAAGCAGGAAAACGGAAGACAATTCCACAGGCATGCAGTTCTAAGAAAGAGGCTTTGTTCATGGAACCTACGTTTAGGTTTAGGCACAGATAAAGAGTGGGGGGGGGGAATTATTGATAGTGTTTTCAGCTAGACGAGTGTTTCTTGTGAAAGTTTGGCGAGGGGGACCATAGACTGAAGCTCAGTCGAACACTTTCCATGAAAATAACGATACATCAGAGACAAGCTCGCAACATCTCTTCTGTGAGATAGCGGTTGCAGGGAAGAGAAAAGGATATCTCCTACAAGGCTACGAAGTCTATTTTTAACTCTATCAAGGCAGGACAAGTTCTTTCTAGCAACACCTGTCCAGATGTGGCAACAGTATTCCATCCTTGGACGTACCTGGCTCTTATATAGATAGAGAATTGCATCAGCAGTGAGATATCTACTGGATCGATAGAAAGATCCCACCATTTTTCCAGCGGCCTTGGCAACAGATTTGATATACGTGTTGCATTTAAGATCAGGAGTAATTTTTAAGCCCAGAAGCTTGTAAAAACTTGAGGCCTCCTGAAGACGAGAGCCATTCATTTCAATTGATGCCAGATGTGGATCAGAATGTTGACGATGTAAAGAGAGAAGCTTGGTTTTAGATGCATTAAAATTAACCAGCCACTCCTTTCCCCATTGTACCACGTGCTCAAGATCAGAGGAGAGAGAATCAGAGAGAACTTGGTCGTTTACTGTCTTAGATGTGCTACCATAAATGGTAGTGTCATCAGCATCTATCTATCTATCTATCTATCTATCTATCTATCTATCTATCTAGCGAAGTAAACAAGAGATGTGATCTACGTTTTGATATCAAAACATGTCAGGCCTTGTCACACTCTGAATTGGTTAAGTTTGCACCGGAAGGATATGTCACGTGTTCTGTTTTGCTGGACATATCGAATGGCAGACGTGCAGTTGTTGTATGCTTGGCCAAAAGATGTGGGTTGTACGAGCTGAAAATATTTCTGGCCAGAGTTAGACCACCTAAGAGGTTTTCTCTTTTTTTGAAGAAAATAAGTATCCCATTGAATGGGTTGTTTTTTGTTTGTTTGATTTTTTTGTTTGTTTGATTTTTTTGTCATTTTGTTTATCAATCCTTTTGGCGCTGTAAATATTTATATATATATATATATATATATATATATATATATATATATATATATATATATATATACACACACATATATATATATATATATATATATATATATATATGTATGTATGTGTGTGTGTGTGTATATATATATATATATATATATATATATATATACGTCCCATGACGTGTAAAATGAATTCCCCGAACGAATTAGTTTTGCACCATTTTTATGCCCCTTACAAAGATTAAAATCAAGATGTAATTATGCTAAACCTTATCTCTAGAATCATTATTCCATTTTTAATCAAAATCAATAAACATTATTTTAATACTAACTTCCGTTGCGTGTGGGTTTCATAATTAGAAAAATATCTATTGATTAAAAAAATTCTGGCGGTAAAGCGTTAAATTAAAGTTATCTTAAGAAATGTAATGAGTCTTGATTAATTGGTGTCACATGACTATGGATCAAATTAAATGCAAATCTGAAATATTTGAAATTCAAATATAATGCTTCCTAAAAATATCTCAATATCTCGCAAAGTTTCATAAAAATCGGAAGTCTCTGTATTTTCACAAATAATTTCCGTCTTCTTTTTACTCCCTTTGCATAAAAATGTATTTAGAACTAAATATAGCGCACATTACGACCCTTATGCCAAGCAGCTGTGTTTCAAAATTCATACTGGTCGGTTTGGAATTCCCTTCCAGCTTCCTCCTTCCCCAACTGTACTGTCATGCAGGGTTCAAGTGCAATGTAAACAGGCATCTCTTGCTGCTCAACTCCCTACATAGTACACCTGCAACTTATGTTCCAGATAGTAGCCCTGTACATCAAACTGGCGCTGTGCCTTGTTTGGGGTAAAAATGTAATAACAAATAGTTAAGAGTTAAGAACATAAAATATTTGTTCATTAGTGTTTCGATATGAGAAACGCAAATAATTGTTTTATCTTTTTTTATTTAATTTTTTTTTTTAATTTTTAATTTTTTTTTTTACAATTTTCTTATAATTTTACTCAAACTGGGGGAGGAGCATCCTACCGGATGCGAAACATTCATCCGCTAACTCATATATTCCAACTGAGAGCTCTTTTAAAGATTCGAATCGTCCCTTTGAATGCAATTGTTTTAATCTCTCTTGCATTTGGTTTACCAGGTATATTTTCCAGTTAGTTTTTATTATTTCTTTTTTCATGAGTCCAGTTGCTTCTATAAGTACTGGAATGGTAGAGATCTTCCCAAAATTCCAGTTTCTTTTCATGTCGTGCATGATCCGTTGGTATTTCGATATCTTTTCCCCTTTCAGCTGTTTAACCCAGCATCATTGAGGATCACTAACTTCTGCTTCTTTTCCCATATCACTATGTCAGCTTTAATAGCTCCGTTTTCTACAAATTTATACAGATCGTCGAATTGAGATATTTTCACACTCTATTGTGTCGCGTGGTATAACAGCCGTCCCTCAGTAGAATCTCACAGTTGGATGTAAGGTGGTTCACATTCTCTACTTCTGTGTGGCAGAACCTGCACTTGTTGTCATTGCTAAGACCACTCATTTTCTTAAAAGCATTGCGCATAAAGCTTTTAGACAGCCGTTATAACCTTCTCCTGATTATAGTAGGGCGATCCTCTTTTTAGCCAGTCTATAAAACCTTCCTTATCTATATGATCCTGGGTGAATTCACCAAGGAGATACTTGGCACACTCTTCCAGTTTTTTGTAATGGAAGTTCATGGTTTATTTTTGTCGACTCTTTTAGGCTACTTCCGTAACAGACTTTCACACTGTTGAATGTCTTTGTACGACTTAGCCGTTGAGTAAATCAGTTTGTGGTGCCACACTTGATTTGATTTGGTTTATTGTGCTGTAATTGATGAAGAGGGCTGTTTTTGTTCTTCTACACTGCCGAAGTGTTTGTCCTTTGAGTGATTACTAAATGCTTCGATCTAATTTTTTTTTTTTTGTGACGGTGATTCTTGAAGTCGACGTTGTCGCCGAGGAGACCTAAGCATTTAGCCTGTAATTGCAGTATATACTAGGCCTCTCTGCTATTGAGCATAAAAAGTTTGATTATCCGACACTGTAATCAATTTCGAGGTTAATCAGAGTTCAACCGTGAGACAATAATAAAGAATCTATTATTTTATTCTTTCTTCCAATTCGTTTTTTTTGTTTTGTTTTTACAAAAAGATCACCACATAGCAAGGCCCGGGGGCCACTCGAGAATAAGGGTTAATGTGTGTACCGTAGTTATTGGGACAATAGCGTAGCAAATTTTGTGGTGTAAATTTGGTATAATTAGATTATTTCATTTATCTTCATTTTCTTTTTATTTATTTCCTCCTTTATGTATTCTTCATTTCTTTCTATTATATTATAAATCGAATCTTTTTCATCCATTCCCTTCCTCTTTCTTTCTTATTTTTTTCTTTCTTTCTTATTTTTTCTTTCTTTCTTTCTTTCTTTTTCATTTCTTTCGTTTTTCTTTTCTTGTTTTCTTAGTTTTATTATTGAAATCTTTGTTCTTTTGCCCCTTTCTCTTTTTTTCCCTTCGTTTTTCTTTTCTTTGTTCTTTGTCTATTTTATAACATCTTTTTTTTTTCTTTTTTTTACATGGAGTTCACCACTTATCAAGGCCCAATGGCCACTCAGGGATAAGGGTTCTTGTGTGTACAGTAATCAAAGGGATAGTGTAGCAATAGTATTGGGGAATTGGTAAGGTGTCATTACTTGGGGGGGCGGTTCATCAGGAATTTGTTTGTGTTGGACTTGAAGACATGCAGGTTGAAGTCGAGAGGGAAACAGGCAAGCGGAACAGAGTTCCACAGGCATGCAGTTCTAAGAAAGAAGCTTTGTTCATGGTATCTACGTTTTGATTTAGGCACAGATAGGGAGTGGGGAAAATTATTGACGATGGTTTCAGCTAGTCGTATGTTTTTTGAGAAAGATTGGCGAGGGGGGGACCAGAGAATGAAGCTCAGACGAGCACTTGCGATGGAAATAACGATAGAACAATGACAGGCTCGCTACGTCTCTTCTGTGGGAAAGAGGTTGCAGGGTAGAGAAAAGGGCATCCCCCACCAAGCCACGGAGTCTATTTTGTACTCTGTCAAGGCAGGATAGGCTGTTTTTAGCAGCCCCCACCCAGATGTGGCAGCAGTACTCCATCTTTAGACGTACTTGGCTCTCATATAGGTAGAGAATTGCATCATTAGTGAGATATCTTCTGGAGCCGTAGAAGGATCTCACCATTTTCCCAGCGACCTTGGCCACAGACTTAATGTGTGTGTTCCATTTAAAATCAGGTCAAACCCAGGAGCTTATCAAAGCCTGGGTCCTCCCTTAGACGAGAGCCATCCATTTCAATTGATGCCAGATGGGGGTCAGAGCGTTTATGATGTAAAGATAGGAGCTTGGTCTTAGATGCATTAAAGGTAACTAGCCACCTCTTTCCCCACTGTACCATGCGCTCAAGATCAGAGGAGAGAGAATCAGAGAGAACATCATCATTTACGGCCTTTGATGTGTTGCCATAGATGGTCGTGTCATCAGCATAGATGTCGACGAAGGATTTTAATATGTGTTTTGGGAGATCATTGATGTAGATCTGGAAGAGAGTTGGGCCCAGTATGGACTCCTGAGGGACTCCAGCATTAATACTGTGGGCCTCTGGTTTCTGCCCATCAACAACTACTCTTATGAGTCTATCTGAGAGAAATGACTTAATGATAGAGATAACATTTCCAGTGATACCGTAGCTGGAAATCTTGTGTAGTAGGCCTTTATGCCAAACCTTATCGAAGGCCTTTGATATGTCGAGAGCAATTGCCCTAGAAATGAAGCCTTTGTCGAGAGATTCACTAATCCTATGAGATATAACCGTTAGCACATCTGCTGTAGATCTAGCAGAGCGGAAACCATATTGCGTGTCGCTAAGAAGGTTATTTCTGCTGAGGTGGTTGACTACTTCTCTATTTATTGTGGATTCCAGCAACTTACTCATGGCACACAGGATACTTATTGGTCTGTACTGAGAGGGGGATGACTTATCACCTGAATTCTTAAATACAGTGCATACTTATGAGGTTTTCCAGGGTGTTGGAAAGCACTTCTCCTTAAGGCAACGCTTAAACAGTTTGGAAAGTATGGGGGCAATATCTGGTTGTAATTTTTTTAACACTCTAATTGGAATACCGTCGGGACCAGCTGCTTTACTGGAGTCAAGGTTCTTGATTAGCTTGGTGACTTCACGCACAGATATTTGTATGTTGCATAGCGTGTTGTCTGTTATAGGAGGGAATATGGGGAGTTGATGGCCTTCGTCACACAGCGTAGAATTTGCCACAAAGTTTTTGGCAAATAGTTTGGCCTTGTCGGATGCTGGTCCATTGATAATGGTTGGGATAGAACGCACGTTTCTGTTCAAGATCCTATTTGCTATTTGCCAGAATTGGTGGGAACTAAGCCGTTGCTCAGCTACTTTGGACTTAACGGATTGCGCATATAGTTCTCTTGCATCTTTTATTACTCTTTTACAGTGGTTGCTGGCGGTTCTGAAAGCAGCTTTGGTTTCAGTGCATCTATTACGTTGCTATGGAAAAAGTGATTTCTGTGTGCGATGGCAGCAGCACATTCGGGGGAGAACCATGGCTGGCTGTTAGGTTTTTGTTGGAATTTTTTAGATGGTATGAATTGGTCTATGCCTACAAGTAACCATTCGGTCAGGTCTGATACTATAGAGGACACATCCTTTTTAAACATGGAATGGAGAGGGAGATCAGATATGAATGTATGGAAGCTATCCCAGTCCACCATAGAGTATCGGTATAATATAGAGTATATAGTACGGTGGAGAGGTACGTCTGTAGATTTATTAGATTTCATTTTTATCTTAACTGATACGACGCAGTGGTCGGAGGATCCCAGAGGAGGTAGAACGGAACATGAGCATAGCTCAGGGGCAGTGGATAGAAAAAGGTCTAGAAGGCTTGCGAACTGACCGGTACTATCGGGCACATGGGTAGGCTCGGGGACAATCTGAGTGAGGTCATAGGCAATGGCAAAATCATGACAGAACCTCCCCTCATCGTCAGTCTTATTTGAGTGGGTCAGCCATTCCACATTATGGACATTGAAGTCACCGTAAATGTGAATGTTAGCTGAGGGATGACCAGACAGGATGTGGTCAATTTTTTCTGATATGCTCTTAAAGACAGTAACTCCACTGTTGTGGGGGCGATAGAAGGCAAATATAAATGCAGTGGTGTAAGCAAGTGCAACCCGGAAGCACATATAAGGTAGATTAGGGTCTTCTCTGGAGATATCCCTGCCACATGGGAAGCCATCTTTAATGTAGGCACATATTCCATGCCCGTGGCGATCTTGGGGGTCAGATTTAGATGTTAGGTTAGAGTATCCTTTAATTATGAACTCATCTAGGGTGGTGGTCGGCCCTATTCCAGTTTCGCTTAGAAAGAATATGTCAGGTTTCGTCTCCTGTAATTGGGTTTCAACCTCTGGAAGGTTAGAACGTAGACCCCTGATGTTGGAGAAGGAGACATGGTAGTAGGGGTCTACATAGGGGGATGGGGTTCTAGGTTTATTCGTGTTTTCTTTTTTGAGATATTTCATGTTGAGGATTTTAGGGTTTGTGGAACAAGTCAGCATACTTGGTTAGAGCAGAATAGAGAGGGAAAGTAAGAGAGGAAAGACAGGAAATTTTTTTTTTGTTCCTTTCTTCCATAATCTATGTCTTCTTTCTTTCTTCCTTTCTTTCTTTCTCTCTTTTCTCCTTCCATATCCTTCCTTCCTTTCTATTGTATTCCTAATTGTAACCATTCTTTTACCTATTTCCTCTTTCCTTCTCCAATCCGTTTAAATATTCCAATATTTCAATTTCCCTTTACCACAACCCTAACCCTAACCCCCTTTAACTCTGTCATTTCGATTACATAACACCCGTTTTATTCATCCTGACGCACGGATATCATAAACATTTCGATCTCATCTGCTCGAAACTGAAACCCATCCCACCCTGATCCTAACCCCGACCCATACGGAAGAAGAGCTGATTTCCTTTTCAATTGATTTATGCCCAGGCTATCCTGGAATATATTAGCGGTGTGCCGTACACACGTCCTCCACGGAACCTTCGCCTTATTACGGGTAATTATTTTCCAATTCCGACAACGTTGTAAATCGCCTCTGGCAGTTCATATGCACAAATATACCTTCTTCGCTCCTCCCCTTTTTCCAACACACACACACACACACACACACACACACACACACACACACACACACACACACACACACACACACACACACACACACACATTAGGAACATTCACTCACACAAACACAAACACGCATGCATACCAAAGACATCTATTAGACACACATACATGGCACAATGACGATAATACACCGGTTTCTGAGAGATAACCTAAGTTAAGCAACTCTGAGCCCTGTTAGTATCAAATGGGTTGTTAGTATCAAAGCTGAGAATAGTAGGCGCTGTATGTAGGAGGACATCGACATCTACCTGTAGGGACTGCAAAAACCTAACGTGGTCATCTTTCCCTGATTGGGATATACATGCGACTGGGATACCGCTTGTGAATTTGATATTCCCATGAAACTTCCACCTCTAGAGAAAGATAGTTCAACTAGCCTAGTGAGAATGCCGCTTCAAAAAAACATTACGCACACACACAATGTCAATACATTATATATACACATTGCACACACCCAAACACAACCTCATCATCCATCATGCACATACACATACACAATATACGCATCTATTAGAAATGCACACACATACACACAAAGTTCGCATCCACACGCATACATACGGCATACATATCTATTAAGGAAACGGACACACGCACACATACACATACAGACACACACGCATATACATATTAAGTAGTAAGTTATGAAAATATATATAGCAATTAAGCTACACAGAATATCGGGCGGAATATTCTGTGTAGCTAAATTGCCATATATATTTTCAAAACTTACTACCTAGCTCTACCTATTATTGAGCACTGTTGAAGTAAATACTTAAAATTTACCCATAAAATTATATTTTCGTATTTATGTGATTAAATGAAGTACAGGGTGACAAAAAACAAAAACAAAAAAAGACAGAGGACATTCAATTTTTTTCTGAGCATTTTACAGTCAACGGGGAAAAAAGGCCAAAGACCCTAGTGTTTTGATGTGATGTTTTGAATATAATACACTAGTTATGGCAACAGTTTCATTTCATTCGGACAAAACACTAAGAAACGGGGCCTAATTAAAGTTTGAACCAGTTTTTTTTTTTGGTCACCCCGTAGTCACACACACACACACACACACACACACACACACACACACACACACACACACACACACACACACACACACACACATATAACTACTTAATTTACTCACATAAAATTAATATACGAAAGTATAGATTTATGCGTAAACTTTAAGTATTTACTTCAAAAGTGCTCAATACGTAGGTAGAGCTAGTTAGTAATTTATAAAATATTTATGGCGATTAAGCTACACTGAATATTCCGTGTTTCATCCACTCTAGGACTCTTCAAACTTATGCGCTATATATATATATATATATATATATATATATATATATATATATATATATATATATATATGTCAGGGATGTTAGTTCCGTGATAGAAATGTTGATTCAATCTGACTAAAATAAATACGTATGAGATACGTTTGAAAGACAAATCACAACGTAATATAACGAAAATAAAAAAATATTTATTTGTTTGAAATTTATCATTTATATATTTCGGAGTCAAACTCCATCTTCAGAATTTTGTGCACTTTTTTCTTTTTTTACTAACTGATTTTTCTTTTCTCAAACTTTACGATATTGCAAGAAAATAAAAAAAAAGAAGACAATGCACAAACTTCTGAAGATGGAGTTTGACTCCGAAATATATAAATTATAAACTTCAAACAAATAAATATTTATTTATTTTCATAATATTGCGTTGTGATTTGGCTTTCAAATGTATCTTATAGTATTTTATTATATATGTATATATGTATATATATATATATATACATTATGTATATATATATATATATATTATGTTTATTTTCGAAATATTGTTAATTCAATGTATACCGTTTTCATTTAACAGGTTGATATATATATATATATATATATATATATATATATATATATATATATATATATATATATGTGTGTGTGTGTGTGTGTGTGTGTGTGTGTGTGTGTATTAAGCGATGCTCTTTGTGTAAACAAATCGAGCTTAGGTATTCGGACGATGTCAAAGCATCGTTAATTCACTACCCGCAAAGCAGCCGCCAATTATGTAATGGTTCGAAGCCTTGATTGTCGTACGGTCGGGTTTCGATTCTGGCTTGAGGTAGTTGCCTGTCTAGCTGCACTGATGAGCTGTGATACAGCAAAACAGTACTGTATGTGGATGACTATATATATATATATATATATATATAACGTACGTATCTATTAGAAACACATACACATGCACACAACATACGCATATATTAGGGAAACAGGCACACATGCATACACACAATCTACAAATCTATTTGGAACAGTAGCATACAGATGTACTTATACACAACGCACTCATATATTAGGAACACACTCACAAACACACACGCACACACGCATACACAAGAACGCAACTGCGAAGAACACACGTGCACAAACGCATTCACATATACATACACAAAACATACGCATCAATTAGGAACACGCAAACACACATTCAAACACACGTACATACGCACAGCGCAAACATCTATAAGGGACACACAGACGTACGTACACACGCACACACAAAGAATGTGAATGCATGTTAGACATTGTCTTGGAGTGTTCTATTTGTACAAGAATTTGTCAGAACAACCAGACACGAGGATAATTCACCTTACAAGTAATCCCTGGCCAAATATTTAAGTATCATAGAATTCGAAGCTAAATGCGATCCCCTCAATAACATTACACATGACTGGCTCATACAAAAAATAGTGCACCTTCTCCAAGCGATGTTGCTACTAGTAACAGTACTAAATTGGATACTCCACCAGACTAGATGTATTCTTACTCTATAATCTTGTAAGATAAAGAGACATCAAGAAAGATATACTACGAGTGTCATTATAAAAAGTAAAGCTTCCTATTTTTTTTGGCTTCAAAACGTTGAAGAGCTACGAAGACAGCAATGGTACTATTAAAACGAGCGACCTTTTGTGTTTCAGACTTTATTTTTTCTACATGATCTCCGCCATTCTTAATGCACTTTTGCCAAGAATTCAATAACACATCTCAGCTTTTGAATCACGTCTATGACAGGGGTTGCTTTCTTACAGTATCACACCGTCATTATCTGTAACAGAGAGATGAAGCTGTCAGGTCATGAATGCATAGGGTTCAGTCATCATAAAAATGTAATTAGCAATTCTGTCTGGTCCATTCGGGCGGTATAAAAAATAGGAGGCATTGTTTTTGGAACGCCCCTCGTGTAACATAATGAACTGTTCCATTGGAGAAACGGAAACTGATGATCGTCACCTTCTTATTAACTTTAATGGAAGACTTTTATTTCTATACGTCTTGTGCATATAGAGATCACATGTTAGCCCGATGAAGGGAGCCCGATGAAGGGAGCCCGATGAAGGGAGCCCGATGAAGGGAGTCCCATGAAGGACGCGCCCCCTTGATTTCTAAGAACTTACACCGAAGTAAAAAGAAAGAAACAAACAAGAAAAAAAAAAAAATGAAAAACACAACGTACGCATCTATTAGGGACATACAAAACCACTTGTAAAAAAAAAAAAAAAAAATCAAAAAACTATCTGACGAATATACTCGGTGAACCAAGTGAAAGAGAAATACAAACAATTGCACGTAAAGGGACAGTTAGAATCATAAAAAGATTTCCCGGTTGGAGTAACTAAATTAATGGTAGAATGCCCCATCTCCAGCAAAATCAAAATGGTAAGAAAATTAAAACAAAGAAACATACACACGCGTATACACAATGTACGCATCCATCGCGAACACACACAAACGCCCGCGTACAAACACACACACATACATACACACGACGTAAGCATCTATTAGGAACACACACAAATAGACACATACAAATACACACATATACATACACACAACGTACGCATCAATGAGGAACACACACGAACACATAGGTACGCACACGTATACAACACACGATGTACACATCTTTCAGGAACACACACCAGCACACATGCAGAAACGCACACATACATACACACAACGCACGAATCAGTGAGGAACACACACGAACACATAGATACAAACACACATACATGCTCACAATGCACCCATCTATCAGGAACACACACACTAACACACATGTAGAAAGACACACGTACATGCATACACACGATGTACGCACCAGTAACGAACACACATGCACATAGATGTAAGCACATACACATACACACAACGTACGCAACTATTACGAACACGCACATACACACACATAATCACATAACGTACGCATCTATTAAGAAAACACACAAACACACATGCAAACGCACACACACACACACGTATATACGCATAACCCACGCAACTATTACGGGCACACACACATACACACAAACACACGCATAACGTACGCATCTATTAAAACATACACAAACACACACATACGCAACTATTACGAACACATACATACACACATACACACGTGTAACATACACATCTATTAAAAACAAACAAAACACGCGTGCAAACACACACACACACACACACACACACACACACACACACACATATATATATATATATATATACACACATAACGTACGCAACTACTATGAACATACACATACACCATCCGCATCCACTGTAATCACCCGTCCTACCATTTATTTCTGCGAGATTTGTTATCATTGCAATAAATCATCATTGCCATTGTCGTGTTCCGGCAACATTTTGCGTGATTATCGCATTGGATTGGCTCGGATAGAATGACGAACACCTTTTGAAATTATAATTACCTACTCATTAAATAAGTTGGGTTTGTTTTACCGTACACATAGATTCGAAAAAGTTGTCAAAAAACAAATACATAACAAATAAATGTTATCAAAGGCAAGTAAAGTTACTTTTCTACCTAACTGGATATGTTTTCAGTGTTTTTATTTAATGTAACATGTTTATTCAGCTTGAAAAACATACTGTGTTTACCGATGTATTGGAAAGTTCAAAATGGCGGCCGACTCTCTCTTTGACACGGTAAGTTTGGGAAAAAGAAGTTAAAAATAAAAACTATATAAAATACTGTTAAAAATTCACCGAATATATGTAAGCCTATGTCAAGGTAATATATATAGAAAATATTTTAAATAATAATGATAATAGAATAACAATAACAAAGACTTTCGCTGGCAAGGACTACTATGACCGTAACCAGTTATACAGTCCTTTGGAAATTTTCATCTCTATTTTTCTCGTTATGTACTGAATATTTGTTAATGAAACCTATATGAAATATGTTCCTTATTAAATTTTGAAGATTTTTTATTCTAAAAGAAGTTTAAAAAAATTTAATCTAAAAAAGTTATTTTAAAGTTTTTGTTAAAAAAATTCAGATTTTCTCATTATTCAGACCTGTTTTACAAAGAGGGGGTTGCAAAAAATGAGTTGTGGTGTGAGGAGAAATACAAACTGAAACAGAGAGAATATTCAGACCTGTAATAATACAAAGAGGGGGTTACAAAAATGAGTTGTGGTGTGAGGAGAAATACAAACTGAAATAGAGAGAAAGAGAGTTTTAAAATATAATCTTAAAAAGATAAGATACAAGTTTGAAAAGCATTTCATCCAAGGCATGAAAATTGTTAAACAAAATGTTTTTACTATAAGATTTAAAAATAAAGGTACAAGATTCAATTTGAAATTTATTTATCTTCAAAGTGCACTTTTATAAATTTTACAAAGTAAGGTATAAAAATTTAATTTAAATTGAATCAAAAAATTACCTTGGATTTATTTTATTCAATGTACATTTTGTTGTAATTTAAAAACATTATCTTTCATCTAGCAATTAATGATATAGATATAAAATGTTTAATGATTTTATTTAAAAAGTGCAACAGAATGTACATTACATAAAAGAAATCCAAGGTAATTTTTTGATTCAATTTAAATTAAATTTTTATACCTTACTTTGTAAAATTTATAAAAGTGCACTTTCACTGAAGAGTCCTAGAGTGGATAAAACGCGGAATATTCAGTGTAGCTTAACCGCCATATATATATTTTATAACCTACTAACTAGCTCTACCTACGTATTGAGCACTTTTGAAGTAAATACTTAAAGTTTACACATAAATTTATACTTTCGTATATTAATTTTATGTGAGTAAATTAAGTAGTTATATATATATATATATATATATATATATATATATATATATATATATATATATATATATATATATATATATATAACGATGTTACCTGCCCGGGTAATACCAGTTCCCCCTTCTACAAGCTAAGAGTTTGGTGGGTTGTTCGATATAGGGTATTAGAAATTTATCATTTTCTCTAAAGTTTGGAATATGTTTTATTTCCGATATGATAAACAGAAAAGAGAAGTGAAGTAAGTGAAGTTGACATGGCGACGAGAGGTCTGCTCTATTATCTTGGAAATATTGTCATAAAGTCACCTGGTCTAGTTAAGTGTCAGACTACCAAGTGAGCATGGAAACGAAACTGGGAAAATGCTAGTGTTAGCTGATAAATAGTTTGGACAGATAAATAAATTGACTTGAGCATATATTTGGTTGGAAAAGAGAGATGAGGGAGAAAAGAAAAAAAAAGGAAAGAAGGAATTAAAGAGAGATAGAGAAAGAAGAGATTCATAAGAGAAAAAGGAAAGAAAAAGAACATAAGATAATGGGATAGAGACAGGAAAGAGCAAACTCTAGAGAGAAGACAGGGCGGTCTGAAGAGATAATTGGCTGGAATTGGCGTTTGATAAAAACCATTGTGTTTTTAGAAATAAAAATCTTTTGCTGATTAGCATCGAGCAGTACACATCTTCTTGGCTTCACGCCCGGTGAGTCGGGGACCAAATCCCTAGAAAAGCTTTTTTTTTTTTTTACAGTGATCACCACTTATCAAGGCCCGGAAGCCACTCAGGGATAAGGGTTATTGCAAGTACATTACGTTAGTGTGGAGATTTGATGAAGTGTTTACTTAAGGGGGCGGTTCATTAGGAATTTATTAACATTGGACTTGAAGACATCCAAGTTGTAGTCCGGTGGGAAGCAGGCAGACGGAACAGAGTTCCACAGTTGAAAAGCTCTTGTTCCTAGTTGGGAAATTGTTTAAACGAATTTAAGTTGTACAACCTGCATCAGAAAGTCATTAAGAACTGGAAGAACTTAACTTTTTATGTACAAAGTTTATCATAAAAAATTTTTTAAGATAATTATTTTTGTTCATAAGAAATGCTCTCAGAGTTATTTATTTATTTATTTTTTTGAACTGCTGAATTGAAACACGATTTGTTACAACACCGATGCCAAATTGTAGCTGAGAAGGGCAGCATACAAGCCATTCATCAAAGCATCTATGAAGGATGAACCCAACCCTAACATCTGATGACAAGCGGCCAGCTGAAGATAAGAGTTGCCACATAGACTTAGGGTCATGCACGTTTCGCGTGCCCTGAGCGGTATTTTCCGGTGACCAGTTAAGAATATAGCCCTGCTGGGTGGCATCTATGCTCCTGTGAGCCGGGATCAGAAGAACAGGGCCAGGGGTACATTACAAGTATGCTCCCGTGAACCAGGATCTGACGGATGCGGCTAACAGGACGTGTAGGATTATATATAAGTTAAGATAAAGCGTTATATAGGGACATTGTTGCATTATCAAGTCAATAAGAGTTACAGAAAGAGAAATAAGGGAGAAAACTTATTAAGTCATGGCATTTCGAAGCTAAATGCTTTCTTTTTTTTTACATAGACGTCACCACTTATCAAGGCCGATAGGCCACTCAAGGATAAGGGTTAAAGAGTGTAGAGTAGAAAAGAAGCTTTGATCATGGAATCTATGTTTAGGTTTAGGTACAGATAAAGAGTGGGGAAAATTATTGATAATGTTTTCAGCTAGTCTAGTGTTTCTTGTGAAAGTTTGGCGAAGGGGGACCATAGATTGAAGCTCAGTCGAACACTTTCCATCCTCATCATATCACACACACACTCCCATATTTGTTTCCTGTTCTAATCTCAAAATGATTCTAATTCAAATCTTTAGCTAAACAAGTAAACACGTCATTGCTTCACAGAAAAGCATTAAATCTTCAGCATAAATATCTTTTCCGGTAAGCCATACAAAAATTTGCTGGAAAAGTGAGCAAATCATTCTGCTTCTCTATATACTAAATATCAACTAATATATTGACAATAAGGACAGAAATAATAAACATGTGATAAAATAGTATGAATCAGACAACTTAAAAGTACAGTAAAAGTCACAGGTGTAGTAAAAATAGTGAAACAAAAAACAACAAAAAAAGTCTACAAGATCAAGTTATATAAAAAAAAATATATATATATACAGGGTGGAACGATAAAATTATCTCCATAGAAAAGACAATACGATTCCATTTCCGTTTGATGAAAACCGGTTTTCTTTTTTTTTTATTGGCCAGTTGTGTACAAATCCCAAGAGCGATGGGAGCAACTTCTATAATGTCTGAAAGTGACACAATGTTCAACGAGCGAGATCAGAGATGTGTCGCTGTACAACTCATGATCTCTACCGATCAACTCAGACTCTCTACTAATCCAAGTTATGACAACAGGACCCTTGCCATCACCCTCAAAATGCATTGCTGGATTGCCACGAATAACAGGGATGTGCTCAGGGTAGTGAAAAGTTTTTACTCATAATTATGGTCTTTGGTGTGGTTTCAAGTTCGAAATCGGCTTGAAAGTTAGCACCAAAATATACCTGGATGTGCTTAAGAGTGTAGTGGTCGCCTAGTGCAATCAGGAGACCGCTGGCAGACCCTGGGCGTGGCAGTAGGAATCGGCGCCGGCCCATAAGTCCAAAGAGACCAAGGATTGGCTTCAGGAGTACTACGCCTTTGTATCCTTATCTCACTGGCCACCTCCACCCCTGACCTGAACCGGCTGGACTATTTCGTTTGGTCATACGTCGAGAACATCACCCACATGACTATCGCCCCCCCAAAAAAAAAAGAAAACGCCAGCCTGATCGCCGCCATCCACCGAGTATTCGATGATCTCCTGCTGGGGCTTGTGGAAAAGACATGCTTTCAGTACTGGGACCATATCGAGGCGGTGAGTAAGGTTGAAGGCGACTACATTGAATAGATTTTATAAATGAAAGTTTAAAAATAAATCTGTAGTGTTGCTTTCTTTAGGGAGACACTTTTATCAGGCCTTTCTGCTTGTGTGGTAATAAAACTTCTCAAATGCACTTGTGATGCTAAGCTGTGTAAGGTGTTAACTTTGATCAAAATCGCCTGGTCCTTCTTTCATCGGATTATTTCTATTATCAATCATCGATTCTTATCGACGATACTCCTACACAAAACCTATCTAAGAACACTGCCAGCCACATAAAATATATTCGTGCTAAATTGCATAAAATATGGCCAGACGTTTTCGAGTCCATCGGGAACGAATTCATAGACACACAAAGACGCAGGCAAAGTTTCTTATATATAATAGTCTACAAATATGTACAGTATTATAGATGGATCATATGCAATACAGATAAAACTAATTATGTTGGAGTTCTTAAGAAGGGGGTAGAAAAGTTAAGATGCTGTTTAAAAATAGAATAAAAATTATTATAATCGAAAATAGTTAATAGAGAGTTAATAAATTAAGAATAAAAGGAGTGGCAATGTACAGACTTAAGTATTCATGTTAATATAAAATTTATAAGACAGTAAATTGCTAATAAAATGTGATTTATAATGCTTACAAATAATATATAATTCCGTGCTTTTTATTTAGCAACTTATCTCTATCCTTAAGTCTCATAATGTATAATTTTTCATTAAGACATAAATAGCAGGGTGAATTTAACGATAGGCAAGTGCTAGTTTTCTTAAAAATATCCCATTTCCCAATTAGTTCTAAATGTTGGTTAATTAATTCTCTATAGTGTATAGTAAGTGAAGTTATTTTTGATAATCGAACGAACATTTGTGACCGGTGAACCTTTCTCTGAAGATGTTCCAGCCATGCCAATATAGTATTTATTTATGTTCGTAGTTTTCTTTTGTAGTAATCGTAGCCTTCTGCATCACGAAGACTCTGTCATATGTTATGTGCTCTGTTTATTTGACTTATCTTTTTGAAAAATGTTCTTTATCGTTAGGCCTATGGTTTCCATATCTATTTTCTTGAATTGTTCAGGAAAATAATTCCAATTTTCTTCGAGCCAGTTTATTATAAGATTTTTCCAGTTTTCTCGTAGCGTAGAGCCGCAGTTCGTTCAAAATAAGACCAAGATTAATGATGTGTAAATTTGTTTGTTATTCTCGGTATGTTTCTAGAAAAATATTTTCAGAATGAGTAAAATACGCTTAAATATATTTTAGTTTATGCAGATTTCGTATTACAGAGTCAAGTCTCTATTACTTCTTTTATTGTATCTAATATATGGCAGTCATATGGGTGTCATCAGCTGGAATCGAAATCAAAACATCTAGCGCCCGCGTCTCTTACTGATGTAGTTATCGAGAGATAGGTAAGAAAGGTTTAATATAAAACGAATTGAAAAAATGAATTTGATTTTGGCATGCGCACATAATAGTTAAAATATATCGGCAAGCTGAAATCAACAGTTTGCATTCCAACTTGTCGATATATGTTATTCATCCACCCAAATAAAGATTTTATTCATCATAAACCATCCTTAGTGTATGATTACTATTTCTTGTTAATGTTGGTGTTATGTGACCGGTAGTTTAAGAGCTTAGCGGTTAAATATTTACACACAAACAGACAGGCACAAATACATCTACTGCTTTATATATAGATGATCAACTGTGATCAAAGCATAGAACGTTGTTGTTCTTGTCATTATTATTTTTTTTTATTATTTCGAGCAGTTCTCCGCTCTTACAAAAATAATGAGAAGAAATGAACGGGGGAAAACTATATTTTTCTATGTTGTGCAGCGTTTATTCTTTGTCTCCCGTAAGTTGCCAAAGAAAACCTTTCTTTCCTTTCAGCAGAAACTGGAGTGAATGATGATCTTTAGCTTGTGGTTCCTTGTTCCCTTATGGGAGCCTGTTTAATCCATCTTGTCTCTTGAATTCACTGAAATTAACTTGGCTTCTTCAAACCGGAACCTTAGACACGTCAGATCCGGTTCCTGTTTGCATACCAGAAACTTAATCGGTCACATAATTTTATTCATGTCACAGCATGACGCTTTGACATTTTCTGCACCTACAATGCTCGCGCGACTATCGTTTCTCACGATTCAATCTATTGTTTATTCCACTAGATAGATAGATAGATAGATAGATAGATAGATAGATGAATAAAAGCTTTCTATCCGGGTTTGCCCGACGATTACATAACACTTTTACGGTTTTAACAAAAGGGCTACAATAATATCGCGGGGTATCCATTTATACTAAAAGTCCACAGCATGTCTAACATTACATATGAAAGATGTCGCTGTGGAATTTCTACAGATCCCGCAAGTAATATAGTATTACATTTGTTTCATATCCTACATGGAGCAGGCGTAGTTAAACGCCGCGTTTCTTGGGATTAAAAACTATGTTTAATGTGCTTTGCTATAAAATTGCACGCTAAAAAAAAACATTCCGATACCTGGGAGTAATAAAACAAAATATTACGTAATAATATTACAGTTGGGAAGTAATGTAAATTAATTCAAATAGATAGAACAGGTATATTTTAAACGCTGCGTTGCCCGGGTGCAACAAATCTACTACGTATAAAATGTTTTTGCACAGTTGTTGGCTGCTAGACGAGGAACTCGATGCGGCCTAGTATTACATTTGGTAAAGATATACGCTGACCAAAAAGTGCCCAGTATCTTAGAGAGGGCAGATGCGTTTTATAATACAGCATTATATTTAGTAAATGGTATATGCTCAACCAAATAATACCTAATACTGTAGATAAAGCAGGTCGATATAGTCATATGTTACACTTAGCAAGAGATATATACTAATCGAAAAGCAGGTCGATATAGTCATATGTTACACTTAGCAAGAGATATATACTAATCGAAAAGTACGCAATGCACTTGATAGAGCTAGTATGGTACTATTGCTACATGGTATATGCTAAATCTGTAGATGCTTAATATTCTAGACAAAGCAGGTGTGTGTAATAATACAATAGTGCGAATCTATGTGGTTTACGCTTGATGAAGGAGACGCTAAGCGTATCCCTGGAATATACTATAACAAATAAATTATTCATCAATTTATTAAGGGGAAAAGAAAGGTAGATAACCAACTCAACTGAGAGAACACATTTATTACTCTTTCAATAGGCGTGGCCTTCTTCCCAGGGAACAGTAAAGATACCGGAAGTTCCTGAAGGAGGTACAGAATAGAAA
Organism: Euprymna scolopes; assembly: GCF_053919585.1. Classification (NCBI taxonomy): domain Eukaryota; kingdom Metazoa; phylum Mollusca; class Cephalopoda; order Sepiida; family Sepiolidae; genus Euprymna; species Euprymna scolopes. Next base: position 13,857,707 of record NC_136514.1, on the reverse strand, counting down.
AAAAGAACATATGGCATGGATCGACTACAAAAATTTTATCTCAGAATCACTTAAGCATGGATAATGAGAATATTAAAAAATACTAGAGAAGACTATCAGTCTGCTTGAAAAAGCAATGAAAATATGAAACTGATATGAATTGACAGCTGAAGGGCAATACATAATTAAGATAGAAATACAAAAAGGTATCTTCCAAGGGCACTCCCTATCATCACTACTGTTCATCATAGCCATGGTGTCCCTTAACAATATACTAAGCAAATGCCAGGGCAGTTACTAATACAGATGAAAGTGTAAACCAGCTAATGTATATGGACGACTTGAAAATTTTTCAAGAAACCAAAAAGAACTAGAAAATCTTCAGCCAGAATATCCAAATGGAATTTGGAATGAAAAAAATGCGCACTGCTAGCTATAAAAAACGAAAAATTCGACGCAACGGAGGATATGGAACTACTCAACCAAGTTGAGATAAAGATACTAGGCGAACATGACAACTACAAATATCTGGGAATTCTGGAAGCAGACGCCATCAAATCAACAAAAATTTTAAAAGGTTGGAAACGAATATCGGACAAGAACAATAAAACTCATAGAAACTAAATTATATAATAGAAATCTAATAAAAGTATACACACATGGGCAGTATCACTAGTAAGATACTCTGGGCCGTTCATATATTTAACCAAAGAAGGAATTAGCCATTTCGTTCAGAAGACCAGGAAACTTATGACCATGCATAATACACTACACGTAAAGGATGATATTACTACATAAGCAGATCCCCGGAAGCGAGGTTAAGCAATAAGTTTGGCCAGAAAACGTGACCAAGTGTCACGTGCGGGATCTTCATGTGGTCAAGTGACGACAAACAAAAAAGTCGGTCACAATTCTAAGCAAGGCCCGGGAGATGACGTCCAAGGGGGGGGGGTAAAATTTTAGGACGCAAAATCTCTGGTCAGCGAGTGACCATATGGTTGCGAAACAATACAGATCGGAATGTCGTTTTCATCTAAGCCAAATAAAAAGAGATACAAAGGAGGAGGAGGAGGAGGAGGAGAGAGAGAGAGAGAGAGAGTCGACAGAGCGACACGAGAGGGTGCTAGTAACGCAATCTTCTACACAAAACCCACCAACCCCATCACGCCACCATTAGATTTGTCAATCTGTTATTGAAAGTTCAAAGCTTATATTTTAAAAAATAAACGACATATTTTTATAACCAGCTGCGCGTGTGTGTGTGTGTGTGTTTTTTTTTTTACACGGTGGTCACCACTTATCAAGGCCCGGAAGCCACTCAGGGAAAAGGGTTATTGCAAGTACAGTACGTTAATGTGGAAATGTAATGAAGTGTTTACTTAAGGGGGCGGTTCATTAGGAATTTATTAACGTTGAACTTGAAGACATCCAGGTTGAAGTCAGGTGGGAAGCAGGCACACGGAACAGAGTTCCACAGGCGTGCAGTTCTAAGAAAGAAGCTTTGTTCATGGAATCTACGTTTTTCTATTTTCATCAAAGAGTGTATAAGTCAAAGAAATGACTAAAAATTTTATTTTTTAACTTAAATCGACTTAATTTGTCCATCATTAAAGTGAAATATAACAATACTGACCGACTCTACATGAAAAGAAAAGACAGGGAAATGGAACTGGTTTGTATAGAAGACTGTGTGAATGACATAAAAAAGAACTAGAAAGATACATGATGCAAAACACAGAAAGATTAATCACTGCATCAAAAACGAACAGGGGACAGAGTGGCGAGGGGTAAGACGAGAAAAAACATGGGCAGAGAAACAGCTACATGGACGATTCGTAAGGATGACAAAAGACGAGACAACGAAAATACGGACATAGCTACGAACAGGACACCTAAATAGAGAAACTGAATCTCTAATAATAGCCGCAAAATATAATGCAATTAGAACCAACGATACTAAAACAAAGATCAACAAGACACAAGAAAACAGCAAATGCAAACTCTGTGGACAAAGAAACGAAACAATAAACTGTATAATAAGTGAATGCAGCAAACTAGACAAAAAGAATATAAGAATAGACACGATTAAGTGGAGAAGGCAGTACACTGGGAACTATACAAACAACTACATCTTGAACACACAGACAAATAGTACAAACACAAACTGGCAGCAGTACTTGAAAAATTATATGAGGCGTGCACGTATAAACAGATAGACACATCGAAGCAAGAAGAACGAGTGTCATAATTGTTAAAAAGAAGGAAAATTTCTGCTTGATCGTAGATTTCGCCGTTCAAGCAGAGCATAGGATGAATATTAAAGAGACAAGACGCAAAGCAAATACACGGAAGTGGCCAAATATATATAGAACACTGCCGCGGGATGGCAAGTGACCTGAACAATTATTATGATTATCTTTATTGATGTTTGGAAAATCGAATGTTTAGAAAATGTGTATCGATACGAATTAGGTATTTTTACAGATAAAAATATTTATGGCAAAAATGTATCGGGAATGCGAACGCGGAATGTTGGAACATGAATAATAAAGATGATTTAATGATGACAACAGGTGATATTAATGATACGTATACTAATGACGTAATGGGATAGTTTAGAAGAGACACGTGCAGTTTTTAGTTCGAGTTGAGAGTCAGAGAATGTTAACACGCAAGATATAGTCCCCGCATTTGGAAGCTGAGAGAAACGCAATCTTAGTATAATGTAGGGATCAAAGGAAGTCGTCGCAAACTTCGAAACGCAAATAAAGTTCTATCAAATATATAACCTATTGTTGTTGGTTTCCTTTGGAGGAAGATGAACTTGGGTAATGAGAAGAGAAGACAACACAACGGAGAAAGGTATATTGTTTGTCTGTGCGCTACACAGACTGATGTTAATGAACTGTTTTATTATTATATGTGACCCCCCCCACACACACACATTGACAATGACATACGCTTTAGCTGATACACACATGTAAGGACTCAATCACACACACCATGGTATATATATATAGCCGGAATATGCAAAACATAGAGTTAAAAGGGATCTGAGAGATGAAGAAAGTCAAGATAATACCAATAATAGTAGGAGCACTTGGAGCGATCCCGAAAAACTTCGAAACAAGAATGGAAGAGATTGGAATCAAGGGGTAGCTGAGAAGATATAACGGATAACAATAATCAAAACGATTGAAATATTAAGGAAAGCCCTTGAACACTAATACACATGAGCTACAAACACTAACCGGACATATAGAAATCGCAACAGAAGCAAAACATCACATGGAATCAAGAAAACTGAAACTGTATAATTCTAAGTTAACCTTTCTGCTAAAAAATTGTAAGATTGGCATCAAGTGGCACCACACCAAATAATATTGAAGGACCAAAAAGGATGGAAAACCCGAGGAGAGAAAGCATTAACCAAATCTCTACTGGATAAGTGCGAAGGGGCCTGAAACATGGGAGAGGCTTATTGTCACGCAAATGCTAGTGAAAAATAATGATCGTTGCTAGCGAGAAGTCAATGCTAAACGGCTGTTGCGATAACGCAAATTTACTCGATAAAGTAATCGAAAGGGGTGGGAAGTGCTCGAAATCTGAGGAAACTTGTTGTCACCCAGACTCTAGGGAACATCACAGGTTGTTGACAGAGAGAAATCCGTTGTCACATCTGGGCAGGAGCTGCTCGGCGCGTTCTATTCTGCCTTGACAAAGTTCAAATCCGGCTTCGAAATCTAGTAGGTGATGCCCTTTTCTCATCCCTGCAACCTCTTTCCTACAGAAGAGACGTCGCGAACCTGTCTCTGCTCTATCGTTATTTTCATGGCAAATGCTCGACTGAACTCCAATCTATGATCCCTTCTTGCCAAACTTTCACAAAGCACTCGATTAACTACAACCACTATATATGACTTCTTCTCTCTTCCTCTACTTGTTCCTAATTTTAAACGCAAATTCCATGAACAAAGTTTCTTTCTCAGAACTGCTCGCCTTTGGAATACTGTTCCGCTTGCCTGCTTCCCGGGTGAATACAATATGATAGCACAGACTGATGTAAACAAGTTCTCGGAAATAATCAAATTCTATCCAAATTACAACATTAGTGATTACTACATTACCACCTTACATTCATTAACACTTATCCTTTAGTGGCCTTCGGACCTTGATAAGTAGTGACTTCCAAGTAAAAAAAAAAACTCAACTAAACACAGAGCACATGGCACATATGACAGAGCCTTCACACAGCTGCAAAATCGCACCATGAGACTCCAACGAATGCTAAAAAGCAAAGGACTTTAATTTCTACCCTATTTCGCTTCTTTGAGATTCGCTCTTTTCACCATGTCATAGTCACCACTTTGCCACCATTTTGTAGCGCCTCACCCAGTAACAAGAAGTGCATATTGGTGATAGTACGCTTTTGAAAAGTGTCAAGAACAACGCTAACAATTAACAAATTTTTCATGTTTTTATCCATTTTATTTCATTGGGCAGTTTAACTACATTAACTATATTAATAGTTAGCGCTGTTCTCGGCAGTTTCCTAAAGGCGTACTATCGCCAAAATACACTACATGCAACCAGGAACAGCGCTACAAGACAATGCATAATTATTTCATGATACCTCCATTCTTATTTATTTATTTATTATATTATTTTATTATATACTAGCAGATGTACCCGGCGTTGTCCGGTATTAACCGTAACGTTAAATCCCTTAAAAAATAAGTAAAAAAAATAAGTAAAAAACGGAAAGAAAATGAGACGTGTACATGCGGATATTGTTTTTTTTTTCTAAACAATTCACTTATTGTAAGTAAAAAAAAAAAATACTCGAGTTGAGATCGAAACCAAAACCTAAAAACAATGAGTCAAGCCCAATAGCCATTAGGCCAGCTTGTGTTTTCCAACCTACTTATTCTTAACATAGGGAAGCTGTCATGAAACATTTGACAAACAGATAAATATTCGATGACCCCCAAGTACCAATTTTTCAATTTTGACTCCTTAGCAGTTCTTTTTTTTTCAGGATAAAAACCGATTAAAAGGGGATCCGCATGTCTGAATACCCTATATACCAAATTTCCAATCTCTAGATGGAAAATTCATTAGATATATAGGTTAAGAGTTGTCCTCACAGACACACATTCTCACTTTTATAGATATATAGATAGACATATCGCCTTTTCTTTTCTTTTTATTACTATTACTATTATTACTTATACAATATCTTAATTTATTATTATAATGCTAGTAGGTTGGAAGCCCGGCCTTGCCGAGTCATAAATTGTACACATAAATATATTTTAATTCATGCAGATTACGTATTTACTATTGATATGCAATCTATTCCGGGTTACACCGGTATGTTGAAAATTGTGAGTTTGCTGTGCAAAAAAATGGTCCAAGTGTTAAGTTGTGACACATGTCAAACGCTGTATCTATATCACCAGAAATGGCATTTGGTTTATATGAAAGAACATGTGGAAAGAAAGAGAGAGAACACGAAAGAAAAAGAGAGGAAGATATCTTTTTGCTCGCATGCAAGTGCAGTCTGGCTTCCAATTTTGTACGAAACAGGCAAGTCGAGTTGGACGTAAAAAAATGCGTCGAAGAAAGAAAGCTTGAGTTAACAATGCAATGGACCCCCAGTTCACCCGTAAACGAAACAAAGTAATCTATGTCAGAAAATCGGCGTTATGTTTTTGTCTGAGATATTTCTAACATTATCGACCAGTGACGAGAAGAATCGCACCCCAAAGAGAGGACCAAGATAAGAGAAAAAAAACGTATGATGAACATTATTCGCGTATGTATATACACACACACACTAGATGTATCATGATCACATACATAGACACGTGATAATAAAAATAATGCAACATAATAAAAGCAGACAAAATCTTCCTTGCCCTTGTCTCTTTGGTGCTGCGATGGCTATTTTCGTGACCTCAAGCCACGAAGGAACCTGGTACACGTAAAACAAAATGAGAGAAGAAAAGCACAGAAAAAAATGAAAACGTGAATTGGTCCGCAGAACTATATAAACACACACACACACAGAGAGAGAGAGAGAGAGAGAGAGAGAGGGAGAGAGAGAGAGGGAGAGAGAGAGAGAGAGAGAGAGAGAGAGAGAACTATACACAACTTAAAGGTCCTTCAAAGAAACTCGATCGCGTGTATACACACCCCCGACTGTATAAATGTAGATAAACTGTAGATAAGACTTGTGTATATAATTGAATGGGATGATGCACGCAACGGGTTAGAAGAAGCAATTATAATATCCATTAGACTGTTCAAAAAAAGCCCATTAGAACACCCCCACACCACACACAATCTAGAGCAATACGCACATAGACACGACCACATGAACGCTTTATATAGAAAGGAACAGGAGAACATATCACGAATTAGTTGTATGGAAAACAAAGACAATAGCAGAACATGCTTGGGTTGACCACGAGGGTGAAAAAGAAAGCGATCGTTAAAGAAATGGCAAACACGCAATCAAACAAAGAAAGAAAAAAAGGAAATGAAGTCACAGAAAAAATAATAAGATAATAAAACATAAATTAGAAAACGTATAAAACAAAGAAATACGTATAGTTTCAATAGTGGAAAGGGGAAAAACGTATTTAGTGAAAAAAGCAATGTGTTTGTGGCAAAAGTGTAAAAAAACGAAATGTACATACATACATAAATACACAGTTAAAACACGCGATATATATATACATATATATATATATATATATATATATATTATATATATATATATTTATATAGATATATATTGATGTGTGCGTGTGTGCGAGTGTGTGCGCGCAAGATATACACAGATACCGTCCATTTGCGAATGAAAACAAATAAATTGTGTTCAAATTCACAGAAAAAAGAATGGTACTTGAAATCGTGTTGAAACTAAGAAAATAAAATAAAATTTTTGTTCTATTTAGGAAAACGTAAAAAAAAATAAATGTGTTAGAATGTGGTTGAATTGTAGTTTGCATTATAAAAGAAAAAGTTTTATTTGCCGTAAAAGAATGACGGACAGAGAGAAACAAAACAAAAAAAAAAAGAAAAATATAGAGAAGCAAGGGGCTTTGATTTGTTCGTTATGAAACGCCAGCGCGCGTTGTTTAGTCGCTCGATACAGTTGCGCAAACGGAAAGAAAGAAAAACGTGAGAAAAAACTTGTTTAAGGCGAATTATGCATGTTTAACTGTTTTTTTTGTTTTTTTTTTAAAAGCAAATGATGTTTTTTTTCTAGGATATTTTTAAAAAGAGACTTCCGAGGTTGGACAGTGGTTGAAAATCGATTCTTATTGTTTATAATTGTATTTTGTGTTTTGTTAATGTAATTAGTATTGGAAAAATGTTTATGTATATTTTTTTGTAGAATCTACATAATTAGCATACGTGGAGTGTCAACCATATGAATATGGTTGGTACCGTAAAGACGGGAGAGACCCAAGGAGAGACTCAGAGGGACAACGAGATCGAGAGTCGACGATTATCCAGCCGACACCTTCTCCAGGAACGATCTCCCCATGACTATAATAATGGACTCTATGCAAATATTGTATATACTTTCTTGCTCTCAATATATCTGCTCTACTTTACTTTTGTGTTGTAGTTATTTCGTCCATGTGTTCAGTCGAGTTTCAACATGTAACCTTTGCTTGGAGAAGTTTCTCGTATTGTTGACTTTTTTTTTACACAGTGATCACCACTTATCAAGGCCCGGAAGCCACTCAGGGATAAGGGTTATTGCAAGTACATTACGTTAGTGTGGAGATTTGATGAAGTGTTTACTTAAGGGGGCGGTTCATTAGGAATTTGTTAACTTTGGACTTGAAGAGATCCAGTTTGTAGTCAGGTGGGAAGCAGGCAGATGGAACAGAGTTCCACAGGCGTTCAGTTCTAAGAAAGAAGCTTTGTTCATGGAATCCACGTTTTAATTTAGGCACAGATATAGAGTGGGGGAAATTTTTCACAGTGGATTCAGCTAGACGGGTGTTTTTCGTGAAAGATTGGGGAGGGGGACTAGAGATTGGAGTTACAAAACATAGAAAATTGTATATAAAAAAAAGAGTGAATGAAGTGATTTTTCATTGTTATAAACCGATATTACCCGGGAATGAAATTTTGTTTTAATGCGAGTGAGTTATAAATTCATAGTTTTTGGCTAGAAAGAACTGTGAAAAAAAATGTCGTGTTTTTAAACACTCAGCGAATAGAACTGTTGTGTTTTTGTACTGTTTTGTGATTTTATGAAGGTTAGCGTTGACTTTTGTTGTATTTAAGGATATTACAATGATTTGTGGAATTTTGTGTGATATCGATTTTGTTGTGATTTAAAAATGTTGATGTGATTGTAATATTGGTTGTAAAATTTGCCTTGGGAGGCCGTCGCATTCTATAAAGGTCATCATAAGTAAGGATTGAGAGGTTGAGGTTACGTACGGCACATGATTTATTTTATTATTTCGGATTTTTGATTCGCATGTTTGATTCGCATGTTTTTTTTATGTTTTGTTTCGTGATTTTCCTCGACCACAGATGATTGCCGGGAAATTCGGTGTTCGCATTCGCTATGGGTCAAAATAGACAGGTGTTAGCTGAAACTTGGAGATGCGAACAAGAGCCGCTCATGTGCCTCGGCGGGTTACAAATGTTTAAACTTGAAGAATAAAGATTATTCCTCCTCCATGGAGCGGATGGTTATAATGGCAAAAGGTTGCGAATCACTCGGGTGACGAGAAGTGAAGTGGCGTATAAAATAATATATAAAAAAATCTCTCTATATATCTATATATCTATAAAAGTGAACGTGTGTGTGTGTGTGTGTATGTATGTGTGTCTATGTACATTTCCCTACGCAATAACTTTGTCAATTTTTAATCTACCGACTCGAAATTTGACATACAGGGTACTGAGATTTGGGAAAATCTATGTGATCGGTTTTCGGCCAGAAATTTCGCTGTTAAAGGATCAAATTTCAACGATTTTACCTTTGAGAACTCTACCAAACTCCTCCGACAATTTTGGGTCTAAACTCTTGACATTTTAGATATTGGTTTCTTGGACGTGGATTTAACTTAATAACTTGATTTGAGCCCCAAACAATAAATATTAAGGAGTCATAATAAGGGTCAAAGTTAAAAAAAAATACCGTTTTTTTGTTTTGTTTTTTGCTCAGCATACACCTCCAAACACCCGGGCAACGCCGGGCACCCATTGCTAGTATATATACATAAAAGTGAACGTGTCGGTGTGTGTGTCTGTGTGTACACATTTTCCTACGCAATAACTCTGTTAATTTTCAGTCTACAGACTCGAAATTCGATATACAGGGTACTGAGATTTGGAAATATCTTTGTGATCGGTTTTCGACCAAATATTTGGCTGTTAAGGGGTCAAAGTTCAACGATTTGGCCTTTGAGAACTCTACCAAACTCCTCCGACATTTTTGGGTCTAAACACCACTGAAATTTTAGATATTGGTTCCTTGGACATGGATATAACTTAATAACTTAATTTGAGCAAAAAACAATAAATGTTAAGGGGTCATAATAGAGGTCAAAGTTAACAAAATTGACCGCTTTTGTTTTCCTCAACATACACCTCTAAACACCCGGGCAACGCCAGGCTGAAATGGTAGTAAATAAATAAAATAAAATAAGGTCAGCATACGTAACACAGTAATCAGTGGATTGGATTCCAAACGGGAGTGATAGTGTAAAAATGTACCTTATTATCTTTTTATGAGTATATATGTGGGTTAACCATAATTTTGAACTCTACGTTGTGGCGGAGACGTGGGAAAAATCACATATGATCCTTCGAAACGATAGTTAGTAAATTAGTAAACACGTTTCATTGGAGAAAGAGGGGTAAGGTTAGTTAGGGGTGTGACATTTTTCTGGATCATCGCCTTGATCTGTAGTTTTCAAAGCTTTAAAAATTCTAGTGATTCATTACGTAGTAGATATCTTGTGTGTTTGATGCCCCTCAGAGATATGTATATAGGGATTTTCGGTTTTCTTTCCCAGAATTATGCTATGATTGACATGATGGAACGTATAAGTTGATGACAGAGGTACGAGGATGGTCTAATAACACCCGGGGGAGGGAGGGAGGGAGTGTCAGAAAATCCGTCAGGAGGTCAAGTGTTGAGGGCCTCGGTGATTATGGATATAGATTTTCTTCGACTTCAAGTCAAGTGTCGACGAGAAGGATGTTTCTTGTATTGAAAATCTGAGTTGATGAAGCTATGGACTGTTAAGCCAGCTGCAGTTAGCGGCATGGTACGACGGATCGCTCCACATAGCTGACAAAAGCAAACGGGTTTCCGCTAAGGTAAACTGCGGGCGACGATGATTATGGCTGTTGGAATGGTCAGTGGAGATGGCTGACTAACGGGAATTACTGGAAAAATTTTACAATATAGTGGGAATTCTGACCTTTTGTTGACCGAGTGTGTTGCAATATTTTGGATGTGTAATGGGGCAAGTCCTGGGAGGGTGGACCTCCTAGGTATTACCCAGGCGGTGTACCTCAGTCCAACAGGTGCTGGGCCGGTTCCCGGCTCCTCACCTGTTGGGCTGAGTGTCAAGTGACGAATCCTTGACATGTACTACCCTGTCTCTATGCAGCCGAAGCCGCTAGGAGACATCCCATCATCCAGGAGGGTAATGGGGTATGATCCCACACAGCCGGACGATTCTATTTATAAACGATGCTGCTAGGAACTGACGAATCGAATTAATTCACGTTCTGCTACCAACCAATCAGAAACCAGAATTGCTCCATAAATATCAAACCTTTTCTGTAGCAATTTCACTTTTTTTTCCGTCTCGACACGGTAAGAATATTTTGCTCTGTGGAATTGTCTACTGCAAACAAGCCACCTCTCAGGACTTGTGTGTAACAACGAACCATCGGAAACTGTTCTGTCTCCTGCAAACCAGTCACCTCTCAAGACTTGTTTAGAACAACGAACCCTTTGAAACTGTTCTGAAAATAAACATGGCTTACACTTCTAGAGGGTGTTAGGGTTAGGGTAGGTAGAGGGTGTGTGTGAAGAAATTATACAGAGACTATGTAAAAATGTATATAGACATTTTTAAATATTGAGAAGGGGAGGAGTAATATACAATCTATCCCGAGTTACGCCGGTATGCAAATAATTGTGAGTTTGCTATGCAGGTTGATTAGTGCAAAAGTGTTCAAACTGAAGCTAAAGTCAGTGATAGCACCTAAAATGTCATTCGGTTCGTGAGAAAAAAAAATGTGGAAAGGAAGAAAGAGAGAGAACATGAAAGAAAAAGAGATGAAGATATCTTATTGTTTGCATGCAAGTGCAGTCTGTCTTCCGATTTTGGACGAAACAGACGTGTCGTGTTAGACGCCAAAAAAAAAAAAAAAAAAAAAATCCGTCGAACAAAGAAACGCAAGAAAGCTTGAGTAAATTATGCAATGGCCCTCCCCCCAAGTTCACTCGTATGCCAGAAAATCGGCGTTATGTTTTCGTCTGAGATACTTCTTACAGTATCGACCAGTGACGGGAAGAATCGCACCCCAAAGAGAAGACCAAGAACAGAAAAATTATTCGCGTATGTATATGCACACACACTAGATGTATCACGATCACATATATAGACACGTGATAAGAGGCACTCGGTATAATAATAATAATAATAATAATAATAATAATAATAATAATAATAATGAGACGTAATCACAAGAGATAATAAATCCCCTTCCCTGGAATGCTAGATTATGACAGAGCAAATTCTCTATTGAATAATATATTGTACCTAATATATAATAGTGATTTCGAAAGTAAAAAAAAAAAGAAAGAAAATTATTTGAGTGCTATCAGCTAGAATCGAAACCAATACATTTCACGCTCCAGCCGTGTTCCGTACCGATGTAACCACCAAGAGATAGGTATGAAAGATTTAATATTAAATTATTTGAAAAAAAATAATTTAATGTGGACATGCGCAGAGAAAAAATAGAAATATATCGGCAAGTTGAAATGAACATATTGCATTTCAACTTGCTGGCATATTTTTTGTACGCGTTACTCATCCATATAAACAACGATTTTAAACCTTAAAATCATCCTAGGTGTATGATTACTATTTTTTTTTAAATTTCAGTGTTATGTGACCAGTAGTTTAAGAGTTTATCTGTTAAATTTTTTCACACAGACAGATAGACATACACGCATACATCTACTGTTTTATAGATTATTTTCCAATGATTCACACATTCATTTTTTATAATACTAGCCTGGGTGCCTGGCGTTGCCCGGGTGTTTGGAGGTGTGTGTTGAGCAAAAAAAAAAAAAAAAAATGGTAGTAGGCAGGCAGGCTCGAACCCATACCACGAATGGGGAAAAGAACATGAAAAAAACGTGACGCCTTTGCTGTTGCGTCCATCGCAAAACCTGAACTGACGAACGTCAAAATTAAGGCTAGTCAATCGAAAAGAATGGATGACTTCCGAAAATATCTGCGAAAAAAGCGACCCCTCCTTGTAGAAAACTGACCCGTTGAGGGTCAAAGAATTAATGTTTTTGAACAGTTTGTCGATTTTTGTCGTCTGAAAGTTCGAGGTTTAAAACGATACCGGTTTTGTCACGTTCCGACGCGTCTGTCGAAAGTTTTAGGCAGATATACATACATACATACATACATACATACATACATACATACATACATACATTTAAACAGACAGATGAGATTTATATTATAGATTTCTGTTTTGTTTCTAATCAGTTTTCCCTAATTCAAATGCTTTGTGTTACTTCCTGATGTCTACGGATCGATATGTTGAAAATCAGAAAACAAAACAAAAGAAGAGAAAAAAAAAAAAAAAAACAATCAATGAAACATTTACGCATTGTGTGTCGTTAAATGATCCTGAAAGAGATGAACAACACATCATATGTAATAGGTTCAGTTCTTTTTTTACATAGGCATCACCACTCATCAAGGCCCAGAGGTCACTCGAGGATAAGGGTTAAAGTGTACAGTAATAAAATTGGACAATATAGTAATCGTTAGTAATGGAAATTCGGTAAATTTGTTAGCTTAAGTGGAACGGCTCATCAAAAACTTGTTTACGTTGGACTTGAAGGCAACCATATTTTTGTCAGCAGGGAAACAAGCAAACGGAAGAGAGTTCCACAGGCGTGCCGTTCTAAGAAAGAAGCTTTGTTTATGGAATATACGTTTAGATTTAGGCACAGATAAAGAATGGGGGGAGGGATTATTGATAGTGTTTTCAGCTACACGAGTGTTTCTTGTGAAATTTGGTGAGAGGGAACCATAGATTGGAGCTCAGTCGAGCACTTGCCATTAAAATAACGATAAAGCGTAATATTATCCTAAAAACTAACAGATGAAATGAACTAACGAATCATTTGCAATAGAATTTGAGTTTCAACATTAAATGATCCTAAAAGGTTTGATATGCGATATAATGCTGGTAAAGTAATTATAGCAGACGACAGGAACTCGCAATTTATGGAAAATTTATAGTTGTGTAATGAATAAAGGACAATCAGTAATTCCCCCACTATCCAACAACCAGAAAGCAACCAAAAAGACGGAACTGCTTGCTCGGCGATTCGCTTTCAACTCCACTCTAGAGCCAACAAACAATCCCCTCCCAAATTTTCCTATGTGGACGGAAGCCACAATTGATGATCTAAAAATCCCCCCCCCTTTCACATGTCCACGATGCCATAAAAACTTCCAAGGCGTGTGGGCCTGATCTTATTTCTGCTATACTAATAAAGAAATGCTCAGCTGAACTAGCCTCCGTACCTTCCAAACTCTATAACAAATCCCTTGCTGAATCCTACTTCCCTAATAGCTGGAAGATAGCCTCTGTAGTACAGTGTACAAGAATTCTGGCGAAAGGACCGACCCTCTCAATTATCGCCCTATGTCTCCTCCTCCTCTTTGCTAAAATCTTCGAAACGCTAATTAATCAAGCACTAATCTACTACCTTGCAAAATCTAATCTTTTTTCTGACAAACAGTACAGATTTAGGTAATGTCATTCTACTGCAGATATTTTAACAGTTATCTCTGAACGCATATACCAGGCATTGGATAAAGGGGATGGATCCAGGGATACAGCCCTTGATATATCCAAGGCTTTTGACAAAGTTTGGCACGAAGGGCTGGTAATGGAAATTTACGCATACGGTATAATTAAACGTATACTAAATATAATTAGATCCTTCTTAGACAATCTAGGTTGTCATTTATGGACGCACATCCAAACAGCATAACATTAATGCGGGAATACCCGAGGGGACGATCCTTAGACTACTATTATTCCTTATATTCATTAACAACCTCCCTGATGATATTGTGTCCGAGATGTATACATTTGCTAATGATACAACATTATAACATGCACTAGGGAAGACCGGATGTACACAAATCTAAGACAATGGCAGAATCGTTAGAAAATGACCTCCAGACCGTGGTGGTATAGGGCCGTAAATTAATGGTAACATTCAATACTAGTGAGACTAAGCTGCTCTTCTTAAACATTTACAAGAAGCCTTTCCAACTACTGATATCCATGACAAATAACACCCTATCAGAGATTTCTTCTTTCAAACTCCTCGGTTTAACATTCACGGGAAATATGAATTGGAACAAATACATTAAGGACATTGTGAAGGCTGCTGCAAAGAAAAAGGTGGGTTCCCTCTATCCTGCTAGAAGACTACTGACGCATGCGAGTATCCTGTATCTATACGTAGCCACTATCCGCTCATGCATGGACTATTATTGCCACATCTGAGCTGATGCGTCTGCCACTTGTCTCTCCCTTTTGGATAGGGTCCAAAAACAAGTCTTCAACCTAATACATCTCACTTTTCAACTAAGCTTCAACCGCTGTCCCGTCGCCGCAATGTTGCATCCCTCTGCCTGTTTTACAAGTATTTTAATGGAATGTGCTCTGATGAACTCGTTGCACTTGTGTCCCCTCGACG
This sequence comes from Euprymna scolopes, assembly GCF_053919585.1. NCBI lineage: Eukaryota > Metazoa > Mollusca > Cephalopoda > Sepiida > Sepiolidae > Euprymna > Euprymna scolopes. The sequence continues at coordinate 13,842,685 of NC_136514.1, read as the reverse complement.
TATATATCACGACAAACCGACTTAGCAACAAAATCACACCCCTTCACTGTTGAGGTTCCTAAATACCAGAAAGCTTCCTACTCTAGTAGTTTCTTCTCTCGAACAGCTAGACTCTGGAATTCCCTTCCTGCTACATGCTTCCCTGACTGTACTAATATGCAGGAATTTAAATGAAACCTTGTTATAACCTTTCCCAGGCATGATCCCAAATAGTACGTCCAAGTGGCGGTATGCCTTGTTTGGGGTGAACGTGAGTATATATATATATATATATATATATATATATATATATATATATATATATATATATAGGTGTGTGTGTGTGTGTGTGCGCGTGTGTGTGCTGTTTTCTTTCTTCAATTTAATATCATAGCGAAGAAAAAAAAGAAAATTCTGACGAAGGAGTATAACTAATCCTTGTACATTTTTATAATATTGCGTTTTAATTCAGCTTTGAAACGTATTTCATACGCATTTCAATTTAAAATCCAAATTCAAACAACGCTTCCTACACGGAAGACAATACACTGACTTTCAAATTGCGTTGCCAAACGCATTCTTCCGACATTTCAAAAACAACAACGCAGATTCTTCATTAACTTTTTTCTTCAAAAAGTTGTTATTTGTCTATTTCATTTGGCCCCTTTTTTCTGTCCCAATTCTTGCACCACCTCAACGTAATTTTGTCTGGGTCATTGTGACATTGCCTTTTCTATTCTAAAAATAACTCAATCACCACTCATTATGTCTGTCTCTTTATTCGTATTTTTTAAATTTGGTCTCTTCATTCTACGTACAATTTATCTTTCTTTTTATAATAATATATTGACCTTACTCTTTTTTCCTTGTACCCATTTATGGATTATTTCCCGGAATTGTGCCTTTTAGATGACCTCAAAATACCTTTCAGTAACGGGATTCCTTTAAACGTATACTTCTGGATGCCGAACTTTTACCAACTTTTTTATTTTTATTTTACCGTCATTAGATCCTCTACTCTTCAGTCGACCATCCCTTCACGTGAAATAACTTTTCTTTTTTTCCCATTCCCTCTGTCTCACTATATATTTTTAAAAACTTTTACCAAGTAAGCTCTATGGCTCACTTGTAGTTTCATTAAATACTTTGCAAGCAAAATCCAATTCGGCATTTTGCTAACTCCTACTCTCTGATGAGGATGAAAGTATTTCTTTCGAAGCGCCGCGGATTAAGGACAATCCACTTAATTTGTTTCTTGAAAATTAAATATGTTATTAACTCTTGTTAAAGTGTTTTTAACATGTTTTATTAATTCTGACAAGTACCAGATGAGTGACCATTTAGGAGGGCTAAGCGCTGTATGTACCGCGCCAAGTCGTAGAAATTTCCAGGTTGGTATCTGAGGGCGCATTAATTCTCTGTGAGAGAATCCCCCTTCTTGTTAAGAAGGCAACTCTGATGTAAAAACCTGCGGTCTACTGTATACTCTGTCATGTGACAGTCATCTACACCGACAAAGGTTAGCAGTAACACCAAAAAGTGTGGTTTGTTCTTCACAAAGCCTTCACAACTTAAAACAAATAATCTCTGCAGATTACGAGTAACTTAGTTGTTGTGACGGGAAAGTCCATCATATATATATATATATATATATATATATATATATATATATATATATATATATATAATTATTGCAATAATAAAGTTTTAATGCCTACAGACATTAGTGTTTCATCCTTTCAGGAATCATCAGTGCAGGGTGACACGATTACTACCAGTCGGGAGATTTGAACCCGGCTAAGAAGCCATCTCTGACTCCATTAGCAAGGAACAAACCCCACGGCCAATCTCAACCGCGAGAAATATCGTTGAAATTTTAACATTTACTTTTTAAATGTCGCAACATTTCATATTTAATTATATATATATATATATATATATATATATATATATATAGTAGCAAAAGTACCCGTCATTGACTGGGTTCAAAAACAGCCTACAGAAAATGGACTCTGATTTATGAAAGTATGATAGGTTATGAAAAGGAAGGGTGGTAAAGAGATAGCTTCGAATTTGGGGGTATCAAAACCAAAGCAAAATATTATGAAAGTAAAAATAGAATAGATAAGCCCCTTAATTTATTATACCCTACCTGTTCACACTGAAACACTTATCACAATATTCTGCGGATCTATATTAAAAAAACCTTATTAAACTTTGTGACATATTTCCATTCTATGTAGGTCAGGATCGAACGAACACCCCATAATTTTATTATACCATATTTCTTCAAACTGAAGCATAATTATCAAAGTTATACTTACGCAGATAGATATGAAAAGTCTTTATTAAAGTTTGTGCCTATTTCCATTCTATGGAGGCCAGGCGCGAACGCAGACCCCAGAATTTTATTATACCATCCCTATTTAAGTTAAAACATACTTATCAAAGTATTATTATGTACATCTATATCAAAAACGCTTGTAAACGTTTTTTTTTTTTAATTTTGAAATTTTTTATTTCCATACTTTGTGGGCCAGGCGCGACCGCAGACCCCACAATTTTAATGAATCATCATTATGCCAGATCAAACATACCCATTCCTGTGTCTCGATACATCTTCTATCATTATATGTGATCGGTTTTCTATAATAGTCAACCATATAGGAGCCTATTCGTGACCAGACACACACAGACCTTCAGCTTTATATATATATATATATATATATATATATATATATATATATATATATATATATATATATATAATGAATTATTAATTGCTAAGTGAATTATTCCATGGATTTCGGCCTTTTGGATTATTTTGGACCATCTTCCAATTACGTGATTTCCTTGGATTTTACTTGTGCGAATGGAAATTCAATTAACTTTCTTGGAGTTATATTTTAAAATTTTACCGTCATTGGATTATTTACCGTTCACCAGACTATCCATTCATGTGTAATCACCTTTTTTTCATCATATTCGCTCTCCTTCACTTTTTGTTATCAAGTAAGATCTTTGACTTACTTGCAGTTTCATCAAATACTTTTGTATGCAAAATCCGATCCCGCATTTTGCTAATTCCTACCCTTTGATGAGAACGAAAGTATTTCTTCGAAACTCCGCGGATTAAGGACTATCAACTTATCAAGTGTTTCCTTTTCAGATTAAATATGTTCTTAACTCTTTTTCAAAGTGTTTTTGCCGTTTTATTAACTGTTTGCTCTTATATATATATATATATATATATATATATATATATATATATATATATAAATATATATATATATATATATATATATATATATAAGAGCAAACAGTTAATAAAACGTCAAAAACACTATATATATAATTCTGACGAAGGAGTATAACGCCGAAATATATTAATTTTAAACAAGTAAATAGTTGTTTATTATCATAATATTGCATTGTAATTCGGCTTTCAAAGGTATTTCATACGTATTTCAAGTTAATATATATATATATATATATATACATATATATATATATTAGTGTTGGGACGATTAATCGGAATCGGGAATCGGAAAAATCGGAAGATTTGGGAGTATCGGAATCGGTATCTGAATCGGAAAAATTCATGCCTATTTTCCGATGCCAAAACGATTCTTTTAATTGAATTTTTTATTTGATTTTATTTAAAGTAAAATTTTCCATTGCTGGTAATAATGATAAAATACTAAATATTTATTGATTTAAAACCACCAGTCCAGCTAAAATCAAGAGATCGCCCCCCACATGTGTATTTTGAAGCTTAGGAAAATATCTACATATTTAACATGTGTTTTTACGAAAATCGGGGGAATTAACAATCTTATAGTTAAATAATTAGAGATTTATAAAGAATCGGAATCGGAATCGGTAATTGTATTGGAATCAGGTAAATATTGGAATCGTCCCATCACTAATATATATATATATATATATATATATATATATATATATATATATATATATATATATATACTAGCTGTACCCTGCCACGCGTTGCTGTGGCTCAATTTGGTGTAATGGAAAATTCTAATAAAAACAGAAAATGCATGTTTCTTATATTCTTAGTACAGCAATCCACTCCAAAAAGTAAAATAAAAAAAAGGCGAAAATGGGGTAAAAAATGGTACTCTTGTAGAATTGGATCCTGATCCTAGGGATTACTGTCAATCATGGCTTGGGCTCGACCAACAATCAGTGGATAAAGCTGAACGTAGCAAAAATGTTGAAACGCTAAATGTTTTTTTTTGTTTTGTTTTCTGTATAGAAAAATGTGAGTTAGCAATTTATATTTGAGTGATTGGAGGGGGGGGGGGTTACTATAAACAGATTCGAAAAAGTTGTCCAAAAGAAATAAATGAAAGCAAAGGTAAGGTAAGTTATGTTTCTACATAACTGGATAATTGTTTAGTGTTTTTATGTAATGTAAAATGTTTAATCGGCTCGAAAAACAGAAATGGTTGCAGACTCTGTTGAATACGTTAAGTTTGGGAAAGTAAGTTGAAAACTAAAAACTATAAAATACAGTGTCAAAACCCCACCGAATATATGTTACCATGACATAGGCTGACATAATCGGTGGGTTTGTGACAGTATTTTGTATAATTATTTAGTTTTAACTCACTTTCTCAAACTTAACGTAATCAACAGTATCTGCCACCATTTGCATCTTTCAAATACACCGATAAACAGTTTTTCGAGCCGACTAAACGTTACATTAAATGAAAAGGGTTTGTATTACTAAACACAGATAGAAGAAGTTGTCAAAAAATAAATATATAACAAATAAATTTTATCAAAGGCAAGAAAAGTAAATGTTCTACCTAACTGGATAACATTGTAGTGTTTTTATGTAATGTATCATGTTTAATCGGTTCAAAAACATGCAGTGTTTATCGGTATATTTGAAAAATACAAATACGGCAGACTATCGAACACGTTAAGTTTGGTGAAATTTTGGGAAAATGAGTTTAAACTAAAAAACTATACAAAATACTGTTAGAAACTCACTCAATATATGTTACTGTGACGTAGGCTGACATATAATCAGTGGTTTTAAACTTTTGCTCGATACAGATGACGACTTTTAAGAGTCCCTTTTTTGTGATTACCTGGTTTGAGGATACTTGTACAACTAAACGGCAAATCTGCCCCAAAAATCCGTTATTATTTTACTTTAAGGCCCGTCTCATGTTCGTATATAACGAAATATTTTATTGTAGATTTCAGTGTACTAAAAACGAATCTGCAAACCGTTTCCGTCGCAAAAAGAAAGTTTTCATGATATGAAGAAATTACTTTTTCGAAAAGTGGGTGATCACTTTTCAATGTAAATTTAACTTAGAATGAGCACCCTTATTCTGACCACCTGAGAGAGGGGCATTTTTCTGTGTGTTTTTTGGCTAAAAAGTTTTTTGTTTGATTTCTTTTGCATGGTAATAACCCCTGGACTCTGGGACTATTTCCCATTTCACAGACGTAGCCTTCGTTTATGCTACGCGCGAGCATAAACGAAAGCTGTTTAGCCAATAAACATGGGAAAAAATCCCCCCTCTCTCAGGTAGCTAGAAAGTGGGTGCTTATTTTAAGTTAAATTTACATGGAAAAGTGATCGCCTACTTTTCGAAAAAGTAATTTCTTCATATCATACAAACTATTTTTTTTGCGACGGAAACGGTTTGCAGATTCGTTTTTAGCACACCGAAATCTTAAATTTTTTTTTGTTATATACGAACGTTAGACGCACGACCCTTTATGGAAAATTTTATCAAAAATCCGGGAGAAAATAGTTTTCAATAAAAACAGCAAATGAATTCGATAGAAAAAAATGGATGCTATTTTTAAAAAATTTTCTGTGTTTCTTGGCTAAAAATTTTTTTCGTTTGATTACTTTTGCATTTTGCAATTTAAACAGGTAATTTTAAAGGATTTTCCAAGGGTAGAAAGAAAGTCCCCCCCCAAAAAAATCGTGGCCACAAGGTGGGTGATCATTTTACGTTAAATTATTATGGAAAAGTGATCCTCCACTTTTTTAAACTAACATTTCTTCATATCTTGGAAACTACTCGTTTGCCTTAATTATAAACATCATTTTCGTTTTCAGCGGCCCTGACTTTAAAAGTGGTAATTTTAAAGGAATTTTCGAGGGTGGAGTAATTCTTCATATTTACCTTCTTTTTTTTTCTAATAACATAAGAAATTAAGAATTAGACAAATTTATTTCAAGAAGGCTTTTACAAATAAAAATTAAGATAAACAAATGGTGCTAGTGCACTTACCGATCCGCGCTATTTTTTAAATCGTATTTCCAAGTTTAATTAAAGTTTTATGATATGTTTTTTTTATTCAATTGGAGGGATAAAGTACAAATATATATATATATATATATATATATATATATATATATATATATATATATAATTTAAAAAATAGGGATTTTTTTTTCTTTTACCCATCTATTAATTAGATAGTTAAATGTTGTAATTCGAAAGTCGTCAACATTTGGTGCACGTGAAAGGCGCATTTCTACCGGAAATGAAATATGGCGTGTACGCCATATTTCATTTCCGGTAGAAATGCGCAGTCTCGCAGTTACGAAAAATATTTTTATTTTATTTAATATATTTTTATAATTTGCGATCTTAACGATCTTAATTCATTTTAATAACATGCAAACATTCCTTGACTTTACACATAAATTTTCTGAAAATTTCAATTAAATTGGTAATGTAGAAATATGGTTTTATGAACTTTGAACGAACCAAGAATTACATTTTATATATATATATATATATATATATATATATATATATATATATATATATATATATATATATATATATATATATATAGAGAGAGAGAGAGAGAGAGAGAGAGAGAGAGAGAGAGAGAGAGACAGAGAGACAGAGAAAGGCAGACAGACAGACTGAGACAGAGAGACAGAGAGACAGAGAGAGAGGGGGAGAGGGGGGAGAATGACAGACAGAAAAGAAAGCAATGCTTTCTGTTATAGCAAGGTTAGCCATACAGTCAGTTTGACGTAAGTGAGAAAACCACCTCCCACAAGGTGCATATTGAAAGGATACAAAAATAGGCGAGAACAGACATGTCGTCAACCTCAAACGACTGCCAATTCCCACCCTCTCTCTTATATAACCCTAAGCAGGTTGATATGCCGTAAAGTAGAAAGAGAACAGCAACCGCTGAATCATCTAAAATAAGCGTTGCGTCTCGGCATGAATAAATAATCGTAAAAAGTTTAATACGTCGTAAAACGATAGAACGACAATTCGTTGAATCCTTTAGAATATACATTTTTTCTTTTTGGCATGTCGTAAACCAGATAAAGTAAACCGAACGATATACTCGCCCACATACGCTCGTGCGCGCACACACACACGCACACACACACGCGCGCGTGCGCACACACACACACAAACGAATTCAGATTGATCTGTCAATTCTCAAGTCCAGCCGACGTACAGAAATTCTCTCTCTTATTTGCATAAAAAGAAAGTTGATGACACGCGTTGTTGTCTTTCGTTGCCCGGTTTAGGAAAGAAATATGATCGTTAGCTAATGGATTTCTCTCTTACGACTAAAAGAAAAATAAGAAAGAAATGTAGATTCTTTAATATATATATATATATATATATATATATATATATATATATATATATATATATATATATATATATATATATATATATGGTGCCCGGAAAACTTATCTCCTGAAAACTCGTACCCGGAAAACCCGTACCCGGAAAACTCGTACCCGGAAAAACCGTACCCGGAAAACTCGTCCCTTTTGCTTGGTAGGAAAACTGGTCACTTATTTATTTAATAAGAGACCAGTTTTCCTACCTAGCAAGAAGGGACGAGTTTTCCGGGTACGGGGTTTCCGGAGACGAGTTTTAAGGAGACTAGTTTTCCTAAATTCATATATATATATATATATAAAATATATTTGTAGTCATCGACATACAGTCCTGTTTCGTTGTATCACAACTCATCAGTGCCATATATACTCATTCAATATATGTTACCGTGACATAGGCGGACATATATTCGGTGGGTTTCTAACAGTATTTTGTGTAATATTTTAGTTTGAACTAATTTTCCCAAACTTACCGTATTCAACAGCCAGCACACCACCATTTTGTTTTTTTCAAATAGATCGATAAACACTGTATCATTTTCGAACCGATTACATGTTTTAAAGTGAGTAAAACCACTAAAAACTTTTCCAGATAAGTAGAAGAGTAACTTATCTTGGCTTTGATAACATTTATTTGTTATATATTTGTTTTTTGACAACTTATTTTAATTAATGTGTATAGTAACAGAAACGGTGCCCGGAAAACTCGTCCCCGGAACACTCGTACATCAACTTTATATATTTTTAATGAGAATACTTAAAACAATTCTATTACTAATTTCTATTAAAAGTTTTGAGCTAATTATTAAAACAGTTTTTCTCTAATGTAATATGCAAATGAGATAGCTTCTTAAATGTTGATTCCGTGTGAATAAATAGTATATGTAGAAATCATGCAAGATTAAAAATGTATAAGATCTATTTGTGAAATAGTGTATCTTATATATATATATATATATATATATATATATATATATATATATATATATATATAAGGCGGAATATTCAGTGTAGCTTAATTGCCATATATATTTTATAAATTACTAACTAGCTCTACCTACGTATTGAGCACTTTTGAAGTAAATACGTAAAGTTTACGCATAAATATATACTTTCGTATATTAATTTTATGTGAGTAAATTAAGTAGTGATATATATATATATATATATATATATATATATATATATATATATATATATATATATATATATATATCAAATTCTGACCAAACAGACCTAATTATATGCATTTATATCAAGTTGACAATAAAGTTCTTGCGGTTTTTAACGTTTACATCCAAATGAATTTATTTCGGCTCCAACAACAATTTATTGATGGAAATAAACACCATCAAAATTAACACACTTTTATCTAAAAAAAGAGAAGATGACACTTCATAATGGCGTTGTTTAATTCGTTATGCACCCATTTATCAATTTTTTTGTTTTTTAAATCTCTCAAGTAGTTGGAAATTGTCGTATACGTTAGTCTAATTCAGAAGCAAGTTCTCGAACAGTTGTGCGTGGATTGGCTTCGACTAAGGCTCTTAATCGATCGTTGTCAACATCCGATGGCCTATCACTAGGCTCATCATCTTCAAGATTCATCGCCACCACGAAATTTCTTAAACCACCATAGTGATGTGCGTTCAGTAGTGGTTCCTGTACCAAACGCTTTGTCGGGAGCTGTTTCAGCAGCTTTTCGGCCTAGCTTGAATTGAAATAAGAAAATTGTGCGAATTTGCTTTTATTTTTCAATCCTGTATTGAAAGTTATGAAAAAAAGGACACAATTGTTTAAAAACAATTGTAATTTAAACAATTAGATAGAGCGAAAAACGCACTTGAAATGATATATAAAGTAAAAGTATTACAACGAAAACTTATTTGAAAATACATCATTTGAAATCAAAATGAAAAATTCCACAAGAACTTTCTTCTCAACCTAATAAATTCCGGCGTGCTTCTTTCTATACACAAAGACGCCCCAAAGATGGTCTCTACCAAAGCGCCATAATCTCTCATAGAAATGTAAAGACGCATCTTAAAATCGATACGGTTTTGAGAGGGAGAAACAAAGATTGAGAAACTGGTTTATTACGAACGGGAATAATCACAGAGAAGCTTCTGTAATTAAGGTGAGGTGGCGTTAATTGGATGCGTGTATCAATTATCTGGAGATACCATAGATACACCATATAACGTGAGCATGCGCATGCGCGTGTCAAATGAGGAATTTGGCAAAGAGTAAAAGATTTCTTCGTCTTAAAACTACGTATTAGAAATAAGGTTTTCTTGGATTTCACGGTACTTGTATGGAATGCTGATATTTTAAACCCACGCATGTCAGGTGAAAACATTCATTTATTCATTTTAATATGAATCGGATCATTCTATTATTGGCATTGGTTTCCCCGATATCTTTTTAGTTAGAATTATTTCTAGGTAGACATCGAGTACTTACTGGAGCGACCACGTGAGCGTTGTGAACATTCCTAAATGAAAGTGTTTCTGTGGAATAAACTACATTTGAACTTGGGTTTATATTATTTATACCCGGGGTTTCACTCTGTGTCGGTGGCCATGAGCCATCACCGCTTTCCGTCGAAACATCATTACGTACTTACGCGCCATATCGATATTAGTATATATTCCAAAGAATTACATAAAATGAAGTAATAGAATATGTACTATATGCATTTTCTTCTTCTTCTTCTTCTTCTTCTTCTTCTTCTTCTTCTTCTTCTTCTTCAACAACAACAACAACAACAACAACAACAACAACACCACCACCACCACCACCACCACCACCACCACCACCACCACCACTCCCCAATTACGTTCAGACATGATGTATTTTAAAATGGCGGACCCTTAATTTTAGTCAAAGGAGATAAGTCAGTTTGTCATACTGAATTAGTGACATAACTCTTCGACATTAAAACATAAGATAAAACTCGATAATTCAATAAATTCTATTTTTACTCGGAATTATTTTTCTACTGGATCATTTCTCGTAATTTTTTGAATTAATAATAATTTCGACATGACATGCAAGTACGTAATAATGTTTTCACCTGAAATGTGTTGGTTTAAAAGATGACAAATTCATACAAGCACTTATTTTATTCGTATACGCATATTTTTTATTTAGGTATTTATTCGTTTCCCCACGAAAGCAAATGTGACACAAGGTCGTTTTTAATGTGGGGGTGGGGGAAAACCAGTTCCCCTAAGACAAAGGCAAAAAAGGGTACTCTGACAGTATCACAAAAATAGTAATTGTCCCAGTATGAAGGGTTTCCCCTACATTGACCAATGACCAATTAACTTAAAGTGAAGGATCAGAAGAACAGATACTACATTTTGATCCTGGTCCGAAAGCTAAGAACAACAGAAAAAAAGCAAGCTTTTTATCTATTTATTTAAAAAGAAAATACAACTTTTTTATATATGCGTTGTTGCTGTTTTTCTTTTTAATTTTATTGTCCAGTTTCACTACAACGTTGTGAGAAAATATTGAAATGTATCTAATGAAAATATTGAAATGTATCTAATGAAAATATTGAAATGTATCTAATGAAAATATTGAAATGTATCTAATGAAATAAACACTGAACTTTTACATGTATTAGGTTTATAAAAAATGCAATCGTCCAGGTTCGAAACGGAGTGTTATGATGCTGAATACAATTGAAATGAAAACCGTTTACTTTCGCCTGACAATCTTAAAATGTTTAGAGTTGCTGCGAAAACGTAGAGATGGCAATTAACGCACATAATAATAAACTACTAAACATGAACAATCAAAAAGAAAATAACAAAATTAATAAAAAAAAATGTGACCAACATAACAACAACAAAAATAACACAAAGAACAAAAATATAATTAATAGAAATAGTACTAACGCAAATCCCAATGTAAATGAAAATACTATCCATGAACAAAAAAATGTAACTGTAGAAATCAGGCACTGTGTCCACTACAAAATAAATGCCCAACAGAAAGCGTTGTTTACCAGGCCACAACTTCATCCAGGCAAATTCACAAAAGATTACGTAAGAATTACATCCTCGGATTTTAAAAGCAGATATTACGATCACAGCAGTACATTCAAATAGGAAAAAACGCCGAATAAAAACAGCATTAGCGAACCACTACAGGGAGCTCAAAGAAAGTGGACGATCACAGATGATAGAGTGAAAAATAGTACGGTAAACCAGCACCTGTAGAAACCTAGACGACCCGTGTACACTATATTTGAATGAGAAATAAGCTATCCTAAACTTTAAGGACTCCCCAAATTTATTAAACTGCAGGAGCGAAATAGCAAATGTACGTATACACAAAGTAAACTTTACCTTAAGATAACGGAAAAACTGAACTACTACTACTACTACTAACAACAACAACAACAACAACAACAACAACAATAACAACAACAACAACAACAACAACAAGAGAAAATGATAACCATTAATTGGTTGGGATACACATTCTTCAGCACATCAACTTTGGTGTTGACTTTCAAGCCGACTTCAAAGATGAGATGGCATGATGTGGCCCTGACTTGAAACCACACGAAAGACCATAACCGTGGCCGGATACTTTGTTTCTGGGAACGTCCCTGTTATCCGGATTTGCATTTGGAGGGTGCTGGCAATGTCATAACTTGGGTCGGTAGAGACCATCACTTGTACAACGGCGCATCTCCGATCTCGCTCGTTGAACATTGTGTCATTTTCAGACATGATAGCAGGCTCCTATCGTCGTTACCCCCTCCCTCCCTCCCCCCTCTCTCTCTCTCTCTATATATATATATATATATGTGTGTGTGTGTGTGTGTGTGTGTGTGTGTGTGTGTGTGTGTGTGTGTGTGTGTGTGTGTGTGTGTATTCTTTATAATTATGTTTTAAACCAAAATTTTTAATACATTAAAATTCCGGTAATGTTCACATACCAAAAAATCAAAGTCAAAATTGATTAACGTGATTAATTAAGCTTCATGATTACCACTTTTCATAACTGAATAAGCATATAATATTTTCACAAAGTCAAGGAAACCAAATACAAAATGAGAACATCATATGGTGTACTTCTTATGCGTTACAAATGTTTCGTAACTATTTGGATAAATTCAAATATATTATAATTAAAAATTTTCCAAAATAGCTACTCTTCAGACGGAAAAATAAATTATATGAATACATTTATGATACATATTTTAAGGGATTAAGCAGTTGGGCTCACCCCCTATACCATTTTTATATTTTGTCTATTTTTTCTTTTTCTTTTCTTTTTATTTTTGGAATTTTTTATTTTGATTGCCTTCGAATTGATTAATTGATATCAATTAATCGAATTAGTATCGTATTTCTAATTAGTTTCGTATTTCGAATTAGGTTCGTATTTCGAATTAGTTTCGTATTTCTATTTTATATGAAACTTCAACAGTTCCCTATCTTTATATTAAATTTATCTTTTAATGTTTTTTTAAATAATTTTTGCAATTATTTTTTCCGATATAATCATTTTCTTGATTTATTTCCCAAATACTAATCTATATCTTCAAATTCTAGTGTATATTTATATGTTCAACTATTCTTTTCTCAATCAGCCATAGTTTCGTATAAATTTTATTTACATGTTTCTCAATCAGCCATAGTTTCGTATAAATTATATTTACATGTTACGATCTATTGTTTGATTTCTTCTTTCTTCATACGTTATTTTAAGAAGGAATTATAATAAAAAAGTTTTATTTAAGTAATATTAATTGAAATTTATTTTCATCCCATAGTCAATAATTAAAGTTTTAAATTTAATTTTAATTTTAAATTTAAATTATTCTGTCTTATCATTATCTAAGTATTATAGTTTTTTTCTTCTATTTACTATCTATTATCCTTCTTAATTTTGTTACGTTGTAAAGGATGGTAATTCTATTTTCCCCAATGTATATCTGTTTATAATTTATCGAAATTACATGTATTCTTACATTAATATTTAGACTTTAGTATTTATTAATCGCCTTTTTATAATTTTAAATGTATTGTTCTAACCATCTCCTCTTTATATCAATCTAGGTTCAATTTCCCTTTTAGTTGGCTTAAATTTTATATTTTGATTTATATTTTAATCCATCATAATGTCGTCATCTCCATACGCCACAGTTACTTAATGTTTAATTTTTTTTTATTTCCTCTTGTGTTATTGGAATTACACGGGCGTTAATTTATTATCTATAATGATTTATTAAGCATTACTGATAATGAATTAACACCTGTGTAGCTTAAATATATTTCTATTTTCCTTATTTAGGCTATAATCAGTTTATTTTCCGTTAATTTAATGATCTATTAGTTTATTTATTCTAAAATCTTCGTATTAAATTTAACATTCTCTTGTCATACTTACATTTTATTCTCAACCTCTTCCTTAATTTTTTTTATTTAAATTTTTTTTTACAAGGTAGTCACCACTTATCAAGGCCCGGAAGCCACTTAGGGATAAGGGTTATTGCGTGTACAGTAATCAATGGGATAGTATCGTAGTAATCGTTAGTATTGGAGATTTGATAAAGTGTCTTACTTAAGGGGGCGCAACATCAGGAATTTGTTTATGTTGGACTTGAAGACATCCAGGTTGTAGTCAGGTGGGAAACAGGCAAATGGAAGAGAGTTTCACGGGCGTGCACTTCTAAGAAAGAAGCTTTGTTCATGGAATCTACGTTTTGGTTTTGGCGCAACTAAAGAGTGGGGGAAAATTTTGACAGTGGTTCCAGCTAGACGGGTGTTTATCGTGAAAGATTGGCGAGGGGGGAGAGATAGGAGCTCAGACGAGCACTTGCCATGGAAGTAACGATAAAACAAAGACAGGCTGGCAACGTCTCTTCTGTGGGAGAGAGGTTGCAGGGAAGAGAAAAAGGCATCCCCCACTAAGTCGCGAAGCCTATTTTGCACTCTGTCAAGGCAGAATAGGCTGTTTTTTTAATTATAAAATGCTATTTTAATCTTGTTTTAGGCGTGCTAATAGGGATTTATTTCTATGAATACAGCTTTGCATAACATCTAACTTCTTGTTTAAAATTCCCTCTTTGGAATTCACTATATGGTATGTCTCAAGCAAACATAGATTACATCTCCGTGATTTACTCGGTTTATATTTTCTAGCTTTATCTATTTTTGACCATTTTAATTCAAATTCTATTTTATTTCTATGTTGTTCTCTAACCGATTACATAATACAGTTATTTATCAAATAGTATAGAGGTGAGTTTAACTGCTTAATTTCTTAAAATAGGGATTATGAAAGTATTCATATATGTATAACAAATTTATTTCGCCGTCCGAAGAGTAGCTATCTTAGAATATTTTTAAAGGATAATATTTGAATTTTTCCAAATCGTTACAAAACAACTGTAGCGCATGAGGAAATACATCAAATGACGTTCGCATTTTATATTTGGTTTTCTTGATTTTGCGAAAATATTACAGGGGGTTGTGTGTATAAATAAATATATATATATATATATATATATATATATATATATATATATATATATATATATATATATATATATATATATATATATATATAGGTAAAGGCACATTCTTTTTCTTTCGCTCTCTTTCTGTGCGTGCGCACGAATACATTCCCTATGAACTCCGAAACAGCTTGGCCTTTTAAAAATATTTCACACAAATGTCTTTATCTGTCTGGCAGTTTTCTCAGTCAGAATTTGTATCCGACTGCTTCCCGATAAGCATAAAAATCAATAATCGAAAAACTCTGATAAACAAAAGAAGCGGTAAGATTTTGACCAAAGTTAACACCTTTTTACAGCCTAACATCACTAGTGCCTTTAAGAATTTTTATCACAGCACAAGCAGAGAGTAAGGCGTATAAAATCTACAGTAGGTTCTTTGATAAGATATAGGCGCGTTCAAAATGAATGTTTCTGTTTAGAACGCAATTGAACCAGGATAATTGACTTTTGAATTGGAAACTTCAAGGGAAGCACTTTCATAAAAAAATGATTTTATAAAATCAACTGCATGTTCTCGACAGTTTAATGTAGACTACAATGTATTGTGAACTAAGTCACTGCGGGTGGGGGGGATGTGAAGCTTCCTTCGGGAGAAATGAATCGATTTGATTGAAAAATTGGCGATTTCATCGATTTTGATGACAATAAAAGTATTAGAAATTGATCCACATTCAATCCAAGGTAAGGTATTTCTGCTATTATATATATATATATATATATATATATATATATATATATATATATATATATATATATATATATATATATATATATATGTATATATATATATAAAAGGTTAGTGGGAAAGAGCCTTAGCATAGTTGTAGATTAAGAATATATATATATATATATATATATATATATATATATATATATATACATACATATATATGATGAGTCGTATTATATTTTAAAAACAATATATATATATATAAATATATATATATTTATAGATATATATATTGAAAAAGAATTTCAATATATATATCTATATATATATATATATTGAAAAAGAATGTCAAAGATTATCTGACAAATATACCCGGTGAACCAAGAGCAAGAGAGATTCAAACAATTGTACTTAAAGGGGCGGTCAGACTCTTGAAAAGATCTCTCGGTTGGAATAACTGAGTTAACGGGTCAATGTTTGGCATCTGGTAGGATGCTTCATCCTCAGTTTAAACAAACTGATAAGAAAATTAATATCTCTCTCTCTCTCTCTCTCTCTCTCTCTCTATATATATATATATATATATATATATATATATATATATATATATATATATATATATATATAAAATAAAAATTACAATTAAATTTACCAAAATGATCCTAGATGGTAAAACTAAAGTATATTATAAATATTAAAGAATTAATATTTATAAAGTTACTTGTGCAAATCGAAATTCAATTAACTTTCTTGGAGTTATATTTTTGGAATTTACCGTCATTGGATTATTTACCTTTCACCAGACTATCCATTCATGTGTAATCACCTTTTTCTTCATATTCCCACTGCTTCACTTTTTGTTATCAAGTAAGATCTTTGACTTACTTGCAGTTTCATCAAATACTTTTGTATACAAAATCCGATCTCGCATTTTGCTATTTCCTACCCTCTGATCAAGAACTATCCACTTATCAAGTGTTGCCTTTTCAGATTAAATATGTTTTTAACTCTTTTTCAAAGTGTTTTTTAACATGTTTTATTAACTGTTTGCTCTTATATATATATATATATATATATATATATATATATATATATATATATATACATATATATATATATATATATATATATATATATATATATATATATTACACAGGCATCACCACATTATCAAGGCCAAGAGGCCACTCAAGGATAAGGGTTAAAGAGTGTACAGTAGAAATTGGACAATTTAGTAATCATTAATAATGAAAATTCGGTAAATTTGATAACTTATATGGAACGACTCATCAAGAACTTATTTACGTTAGATTTGAACACAACCATATTGTAGTCAGCCGGAAAACAGGAAGACAATTTCACAGACGTGCAGTTCTAAGAAAGAAGCTTTGTTTATGGAATCTACGTTTAGGTTAAGGCACAGATAAAGAGTGGGGGAATTATTGATAGTGTTTTCAGCTAGACGAGTGTTTCTTGTGAAAGTTAGGCGAGGAGGGACCATAGACTGAAGCTCAGTCGAACACTTTCCATGAAAATAACGATACTACTTCATTTACTCACATAAAATTAATATACGAAAGTATAAATTTATGCTTAAACTTTAAGTATTTACTTCAAAAGTGCTCAATACGTAGGTAGAGCTAGTTAGTAAGTTATAAAATATATATGGCGATTAAGCTACACTGAATATTCCGCGTTTCATCCACTCTAGGACTCTTCAGGCTTACGCCATATATATTTTATAACTTAATATATATATATATATATATATATATATATATATATATATATATATATATATATATATTATAGATAGATAGATAAAGAGAGAGAGAGAAAAAGAAAGAGAGAGAGAGAGAGAGAGAGGGAGGGAGGAGGGTGAAAGGGATGAGAGGGCGAGAGAGAAGTAGGTTCCTGGACCAACTCCTACGCTCCCATAGTGTGTTATTCAACACGTAAACACACATACACAAAGACGGTCAAGCAACAATTTTACAACCATCTTATACTCCCACACACATACACACGCGCATTCTGATACACACACACACACACACACACACACACACACACACACACACACACACACACACACGATTACACATAAGTAATAAGACACACGTGCACATAGAGACGCACTCCCACGTACGTAGAGACATACGTGCACATAATTCCTATTTTAAAAAAAGGAGGAGTAACAACGTCTTTTAGCGTTGGACGCGCGCACTAAATCGGGCGGATGTGAACGCCTCTTTACTCCGTCAAACGTGTGGGAGGTGAAGTCTCTATAAAAGACGGCGCTTCAGCACAGAATTAGCTCAGGCATTTCGTCGGTCACAATAAAGAAAAGACATTTCTATGCATATTTATAAAACAATTCCAGAGACGGAAAAATAAATTGATCCTTGTTTTATTTATTTATTTATTTATTTATTTATTTGCCGATCGTCATCGTCAGGATCTCAACTACCGAAGAAATATCCCTTCATAAAGTTTTCTTCCAAAAGAAAATAATGAACAGGTGAGATTACTTGTTATTTTAATTCTTTTATTAAACTTTACACGTACGCACGCGCGCACACACACACATACACACACACGCGCGCGCGTGCGCACACACACGCGCGTGCGCACACACACGCGCGTGCGCACACACACACGTATATCATTATTATTACATGAAAGGAACTTTGTGTGTCTTTTAGTTTTTTTCCTATGGACTCCTAAATAACTAGGTCGTTTTTTTTTTTTTAATTAATTTTTTTATTTCTTATTAATTTCACACGAATGTACCTTATGTGCTCGGCTGTGTTTTAAGATAGGTTTTGTATCAGAATGTTATCGATAAGTATCGATAATCGAAAACACCCGATAGAAGAAGTAACAGGCGATTTTGACTAAAGTTAACGCCTTATGCAGCCTAACATCACAAGTGCATTTGAGAAGTTTTATTACCACACAAGCAGAAAGGCCAGACATATAAAATAAACAGTAGGTTCTCTGATATGACAGGGGCGCGTTCGAAAATAATATTTCTGTTTAGAGCACAATTTAACCAAGATAGTTGAATTTTGAATTTTAAAATTCAATTTAAGCCATTATATAAACTAATTTTTATAAAATCAACAATAGGTTCTCTACAGTGCAATGGAAACTACAATGTATTGTGGATTAAGTAAATGCGGAGTATTGAAAACTGGGCGATTTTACCGATTTCGATGACAATAAAAAATAGGAGAATGTTCGTTGAATATATATATATATATATATGTGTTTTTTTAACAATCAATTTTAATACCTTTTAAATGGTATTTTATTGATAATTGTACCAATATTAACTTCGGTTTAGCTCGATGAGAATTCAGAGCAATATAATTTATATAATCAGAAAAACAACACCTTTTATTTATTAGTACACAATTTTTGTTTTTATTATTTTTGTCTTTTTACCCTTCGAAACAGCTGTCAGACTAAGGAGGAAAAAAATATATAATAACATGTCTTAAAAATAATAAAAACAAAAATTGTGTACTAATAAATAAAAGGTGTTGTTTTTCTGATTATATAAATTATATATATATATATATATATATATATATATATATATATATATATATATATATATATATATATATATATATATATATATAAGTCATTGGACGATTCCAATACTTTCCTGATTCCGATACAATTACCGATTCTGTACTAAATTCTCGATTCTGATTCTGTATAAATCTTAAAATATTTAACTACTGCATAGAGTTGATATTTTCACGTGTTAAATGTGCAGATATTTTCCCCAAAAATACACTTGTGCAGTATAATCTCTAGTTTATAATTTTATCAGTTGTTTAAAATTATTAAATATATTTTTTTTATCATTAATATCAGCAGTGGAAGATTTTGTTTAAAACAAAATAAAATAATCATCCCAATACTTATATATATATATATATATATATATATATATATATATATATATATATATATATATATATATATATATATATATATAGAGAGAGAGAGAGAGAGAGAGAGATAACTACTTAATTTACTAACATAAAATTAATATACGAAAGTATAGATTTATGCGTAAACTTTAAGTATTTACTTCAAAACTGCTCAATACGTAGGTAGAGCTAGTTAGTAAGTTATAATATATACATGACGATTAAGCTACACTGAATATTCCGCGTTTCATCCACTCCAGGACTCTTCAGGCTTATGCGCGAATTCTGTGGTTGTTTATCGTTTCTATATGCATTCGCGCAAAAGCCTGAAGAGTCCGGGAGTGGAAGAAACGCGGAATATTCAGAGTAGCT
This sequence comes from Euprymna scolopes, assembly GCF_053919585.1. Taxonomy (NCBI): domain Eukaryota; kingdom Metazoa; phylum Mollusca; class Cephalopoda; order Sepiida; family Sepiolidae; genus Euprymna; species Euprymna scolopes. The sequence goes on along the minus strand of NC_136514.1, from coordinate 13,822,496 downwards.
TAATCACCATATATATTTTATAAATTACTATATATATATATATATATATATATATATATATATATATATATATATATATTAGCAAAAGTACCCGTCGTTGACTGGGGTAAAAAACAGCCTACAGAAAATGGATTCTGATTTATGAAAGTATGATAGGTTATGAAAAGGAAGGGTTGTAAATTTGGGTTGAATTTGGGGGTATCAAAACCAAAGCAAAATATGATGAAAGTAAAAATAAAATAGATAAACCCTATAATTTATTATACCATACCTGTTCACACTGAAGCACTTATCACAATCTATATCAAAAACACTTGTAAACGTTTTTTTTTTAATTTTTAAATTTTTTATTTACATACTTTGTGGACGAGGCGCGTACGAAGACCCCACAATTTAAATAAACCACCGTTCTGCCAGATTAAACATACCCATTCTTGTGTCTTGATACATCTTCTATCATTGTATGTAATCAGTTTTTTAAACTAGTCAACCATATAGGATCCTATTCGTGACCACACACACACACACACACACACACACACACACACACACACACACACACACACACACACACACATTCAGCTTTATATTATAGATATATATATTCATATATACATATATATATGTACATATATATAGATATATATATTCATATATATATATATGTACATATATATATATACACACAGTCACAAATATATATATATATATATATATATATATATATATATATATATATATATATATATATATATATATATATTAGTTTTTGGAGAATTAATCTTAGTTAATGTATTTATGTATATGTATATATATATATATATATATATATATATATATATATATATATATTTATGTGTGTGTGTGTGTGTGTGTGTATGTGTGTGTGTGAGGTGTTGTTTAGAGGGGCGAATTTTAAATTAAAATAAATCACTGAAAAATATTTTTATCATACAACTGTATGGTTTATTCCAAAGATTCATTTTAGTCATTTATAATTTGAAGACAGTTTCGGGCATATGGCCCTCGCGACCCGCGCGTATCTGTTACCAAAACTGCAATCGGCGTTATAGTTGTTGTTGTTTCAGCACGTTTCGGCTAACTCGTCCTTTTGCCTTCTTAAAATGATTAACCGCGACGGGATAGGAATCATCTAAAGAAGGCCAGAGGATGAGTTAGCCGAAACGTGCTGAAACAACAACAACAACAACAACAACAACAACAACAACAACAACATATGAGGATAACAGTCCGCAAAAAGAATGAATATACAAATTATGAAGCCTCAAAAGCATATATATATATATATATATATATATATATATATATATATATATATATATATATATATATGTCGCGGGGTTCGAATCGTTCGACTGGTAGTAATTGTGACACCCTGCACTGAAGAATCCCGAAAGGATGAAACACTAGTGTCTGTAGGTATTTAATTATTATAGTAAAAAAATAATTATGACAGCCCCTTTAAGAAATACGTTTCTTATAGTTGAGCACTTTCTGTTGAATAAAAGTCGGTCAATTTAGCTCTTATGCGTAGATCGTCGTATAACGACTTGATCACTGTCTGTCTGACGTAATGAACATTTAAATTTAAAATGTTTAAAATTCAACGCTATTTCACACGATTAATGGTAGCCGAATGGATACGGTCTCCGCTAATCGAGCCAGAGATGTCTCGTGTCGCGGGGTTCGAATCGTTCGACTGGTAGTAATTGTGACACCCTGCACTGAAGAATCCCGAAAGGATGAAACACTAGTGTCTGTAGGTATTTAATTATTATAGTAAAAAAATAATTATGACAGCCCCTTTAAGAAATACGTTTCTTATAGTTGAGCACTTTCTGTTGAATAAAAGTCGGTCAATTTAGCTCTTATGCGTAGATCGTCGTATAACGACTTGATCACTGTCTGTCTGACGTAATGAACATTTAAATTTAAAATGTTTAAAATTCAACGCTATTTCACACGATTAATGGTAGCCGAATGGATACGGTCTCCGCTAATCGAGCCAGAGATGTCTCGTGTCGCGGGGTTCGAATCGTTCGACTGGTAGTAATTGTGACACCCTGCACTGAAGAATCCCGAAAGGATGAAACACTAGTGTCTGTAGGTATTTAATTATTATAGTAAAAAAATAATTATGACAGCCCCTTTAAGAAATACGTTTCTTATAGTTGAGCACTTTCTGTTGAATAAAAGTCGGTCAATTTAGCTCTTATGCGTAGATCGTCGTATAACGACTTGATCACTGTCTGTCTGACGTAATGAACATTTAAATTTAAAATGTTTAAAATTCAACGCTATTTCACACGATTAATGGTAGCCGAATGGATACGGTCTCCGCTAATCGAGCCAGAGATGTCTCGTGTCGCGGGGTTCGAATCGTTCGACTGGTAGTAATTGTGACACCCTGCACTGAAGAATCCCGAAAGGATGAAACACTAGTGTCTGTAGGTATTTAATTATTATAGTAAAAAAATAATTATGACAGCCCCTTTAAGAAATACGTTTCTTATAGTTGAGCACTTTCTGTTGAATAAAAGTCGGTCAATTTAGCTCTTATGCGTAGATCGTCGTATAACGACTTGATCACTGTCTGTCTGACGTAATGAACATTTAAATTTAAAATGTTTAAAATTCAACGCTATTTCACACGATTAATGGTAGCCGAATGGATACGGTCTCCGCTAATCGAGCCAGAGATGTCTCGTGTCGCGGGGTTCGAATCGTTCGACTGGTAGTAATTGTGACACCCTGCACTGAAGAATCCCGAAAGGATGAAACACTAGTGTCTGTAGGTATTTAATTATTATAGTAAAAAAATAATTATGACAGCCCCTTTAAGAAATACGTTTCTTATAGTTGAGCACTTTCTGTTGAATAAAAGTCGGTCAATTTAGCTCTTATGCGTAGATCGTCGTATAACGACTTGATCACTGTCTGTCTGACGTAATGAACATTTAAATTTAAAATGTTTAAAATTCAACGCTATTTCACACGATTAATGGTAGCCGAATGGATACGGTCTCCGCTAATCGAGCCAGAGATGTCTCGTGTCGCGGGGTTCGAATCGTTCGACTGGTAGTAATTGTGACACCCTGCACTGAAGAATCCCGAAAGGATGAAACACTAGTGTCTGTAGGTATTTAATTATTATAGTAAAAAAATAATTATGACAGCCCCTTTAAGAAATACGTTTCTTATAGTTGAGCACTTTCTGTTGAATAAAAGTCGGTCAATTTAGCTCTTATGCGTAGATCGTCGTATAACGACTTGATCACTGTCTGTCTGACGTAATGAACATTTAAATTTAAAATGTTTAAAATTCAACGCTATTTCACACGATTAATGGTAGCCGAATGGATACGGTCTCCGCTAATCGAGCCAGAGATGTCTCGTGTCGCGGGGTTCGAATCGTTCGACTGGTAGTAATTGTGACACCCTGCACTGAAGAATCCCGAAAGGATGAAACACTAGTGTCTGTAGGTATTTAATTATTATAGTAAAAAAATAATTATGACAGCCCCTTTAAGAAATACGTTTCTTATAGTTGAGCACTTTCTGTTGAATAAAAGTCGGTCAATTTAGCTCTTATGCGTAGATCGTCGTATAACGACTTGATCACTGTCTGTCTGACGTAATGAACATTTAAATTTAAAATGTTTAAAATTCAACGCTATTTCACACGATTAATGGTAGCCGAATGGATACGGTCTCCGCTAATCGAGCCAGAGATGTCTCGTGTCGCGGGGTTCGAATCGTTCGACTGGTAGTAATTGTGACACCCTGCACTGAAGAATCCCGAAAGGATGAAACACTAGTGTCTGTAGGTATTTAATTATTATAGTAAAAAAATAATTATGACAGCCCCTTTAAGAAATACGTTTCTTATAGTTGAGCACTTTCTGTTGAATAAAAGTCGG
>NC_136514.1:13791055-13816055 GCF_053919585.1 Euprymna scolopes | reverse complement strand
CAAATGAAAAGTATATTTTGCTCTACTTCGGTATTGAACGCTCTTGTATGAATCTCGTTAAAACTTCATAATGCAATGCTCTTTGAGTAAATTTATGGAGCTTAGACGTTTGGACAATATTTGATCGTGGTAATTTAACATACTCATCTTAGCATTAGCCAAATATCATAACGGTAAGAATCACTGACTGTCGACCAGGAGGTCAGGTTTCAATCCTGGCTTGAGGCAGCTACTAGTTTAGCCGCATTGAATAACTGTGCTACGTCGAAACATGTTGATCTCTTTCTCTCTCTCTCTCTCTCTCTCTCTCTCTCTCTCTCTCTCTCTCTCTATATATATATATATATATATATATATATGTATATATATATATATATATATATATATGTATGTATATGCAGCATGAAGTTAAGGATGCGTATATTTGTATGTAGAAGGTTCAATTCTAAACTAATTAACTGATAATTATACATTTTGAAACTCGGCTGCTAAACTGAGTTTCATTCACTCATTTCATTGATTTTATTCATCATTTATTTCATATGAATGAGATGATTCGATTGTTGGCATTGGTTTCCCCGATAATATGTCTAGTTAGAATCCTTTCTAGAAAGGCATCGGGTACTTACAAGACAAACCACATGAAGGTTGCCAACATCCCCATAAGAAACCGTATTCGAACTTGGCACACCCAGGTTGTCAGCCCGAGTCATTAACCACTTGGCCACCGTCACCTCTTAGAGAGCGATAATTTTGTCTTATTGAGTTTAGATTTATCTAGGGAAGTAACAAGAGGTCTACGAACAAGTTCAGATACCTTTTTTTTTGTTGTTTTTTTTTTATAAAGAGAGAAAGGTTTCGGCAATAGTTTAGACATTAATTAATAAATATTCCTCAAATTTCACTTTCTTTTTGAATATTTAAAAATTGTTTTGAACATGGGCATGACCTCGCATGTGAAAATTCAAATATTTCAGATTTGCGTCAAACTTGATCCATAGGCTTTAGACAATAAGCTAGATTTACTGAATTTCAGTTTCTTCTTAAGATATCTTCAGTTTACGCCTAAAATTTTAAGAATTTTCTAGAATAAACAATCATTAAATGGATTTGAATCAAACTTAAAATAAGAAATCTAGACATAAGGTTTAGTATCATTATTTGTTGATTTTGATCTTTGTAAAGTAACATAAAAGTGGTGCGAAATTGTTTAGTTTTGGGGATTAGTAAACTGATCAATATTTGATGATCCCCGAAACGATGGAACACTAGTGTTTGTATGTACTGAAACATAATTATAGTAATAATTATATATGACCCTTTAAAAACTGGGTTCTTATCGTTGAGCACTTTACGTTGAAATGAAAAAAGTCAGTCACATGCGTAGATTGTGATGTTAACTTGATCATTCTTGAACTTACTTGAATGACAATTACGCTTTATAAATGTTAATTTTCAACTATATTTTTGTTATGGTTCTCACTGGCCGAGGGGTTTGTTCCTTGCTAATGCAGTCAGAGATGGCTTCTTAGCCGGGTTCGTGATTCCCTACACTTTCAAAAGGATGAAACACTAGTGTGTATATGAGAAATGTCATTGTACACTGATGATTGCGTAAGCACAAAACATTGTTGTCTGTAGGTATAAACAATAATTATAAATAATAATTATTATTTAATTAAAATTATGAAGTGCCTTAAAGAATACTTAAGGATGGGCACTGTCTGGGAAGTATAAACTAGGACGCAGTTAACTAGCGTTTATGCAATGTTCACAACTTCCGTCGTTCGAACACTCTGGATTGTCTAATTTTTGCCCCCGAATTGCGCGTTTATTAGTTATTAATTCCTTTCATTCTCGTGGCAGTTGTATGGTGGCCCAGAGGTAGAAAATTAGCAAATGGAGTCAAAGGTTGATAGAGTGGTAGAGGATAGGTTCGAATCTCCCAACCGGCAGGAAATGTCAGTCCACGTTGATGATTGCGTAAGTGTCTGTAGGTATGAAATAATAATCATTTTAATCATATATATATATATATATATATATATATATATATATATATATATATATATATATATATATATATATATATATATATATATTGGGACACCCTGAAATTTTGCAAAACATCTGGTTTAAAATGATATTTTTCAAGACACCGGATTACCCGACAAACGTATAAATATATAAACAATTTTTTAAGTATTTAATTAATATTCATTTGGAATCATTTTTTTTTTTTTCGAAATATAAATGGTTGAATTCTGTTTAATATAATAGTCACACACACACACACACACACACACACACACACACACACACACACACACACACACACACACACACACACACACGATATAATGACGTATTCTTTGATCTCAATTTGCAACAAAAAAAAAGAAGAAACAAAAAAAAAAAATTAACACATTTTGCTCGCTTTACTGTTCGAACACTTGTTCTGTTGAAACATCGCAAATTGCTCTGTGGATAGCTCGTCTCTCAAATTGTTTTTCTATTAGGTTGACAAGAAAGTTATTGCGGTTTTTAACTTTTAAATTCAGATGAACATATCTCGGCTCAAACAAAAATTTATTGATCGAGCACCATCCGAATCAACACATTTTGCCAACGCAAAACAGATGTATTTATGCCAGTAACGTAAAAATCTTGCCTCCTGACGAAGTCGCTGAAGGCGTTTTGGTATATCGCTTAGTTTTTTGAAGCAATTCCCACGCAGAAGGTTGTCGAGATGCTTGTAAAAAATGGTAGTCGGTAAGTGAGAGGTATGGAGAGTATTGCGGATGAGGCAGAGATTCATAGCCTAATTCGTTTAACTTCTGCAGGGTCGGTTTAGTAACGTGCGATCGGACATTTCAGTTAATTAATGCTGAATGTTGTTGAAGTTTCTGATGCAAGTAACCCATTTGTTGACAATACTTTTCTGCCATAATTATTTCACTTGCATTCAAAAACTATAATGAATGATACCGGTTGCAGAACACCAAACAGTCAGCATGACCTTCTTTTGGTACAACTTTAGCCTCGAGAAGTGTTGTGAAGCTTCGTTGGCGTCTAACCACTGAGATGAGCACCGCCGGTTGTCCTAAAGAACCTACTTTTCATCGCAAGTCACAACTCTATCAAGAAACGAGTCGTTCTTGTTGCGCAAAAGAAGGGAAGATGACACGTTATAATGGCATTTCTTTTGGTTGTTGTCCAATTCGTGATGCATCCATTTATCAAATCTTTTTGTCTTTTCAATCTCACTCAAGCGGCTGGAAATCGTCGTATACGTTACGTCTAATTCAGAAGCAAGTTATCGAACAGTTGTGCGTGGATTGGCTTCAACTAAGACTTTTAATTGATCGTTGTCAACATCCGATGGCCGACCACTACGCTTATCATCTTCAAGACTCTTGTCACTGCCACGAAATTTCTTAAACCACCATTGTGATGTGCGTTCAGTAGTAGTTCCTGACCAAACGCTTCGTTAATATCGCGAGTTGTTTCAGCCGCTTTTCGGCCTAGCTTAAATTGAAATAAGAAAATTGTACGAATTTGCTTTTTTTGATCTTGTATTCAACGTTCTGAAAAGAAGACATAATTGTTTTAAAACGATTGTATTTTAAACGATTAGATAGAACGAAAAACGCTTTTTAAAATGATATATAAAGTAAAGGTATTATAACGAAAACTTACTCGAAAGTACATCATTTGAAATCAAAATTAAAAATTCTGCAAGAACATTCTTGTCAACCTAATCTTATCTTCTAATAACTGTAATGAGCCATTATTTACTTATAAGTTTAAGTTTATTTTACCCAGTAATTTACAGCAATTTATATCTGCATAATATGTAATTTCTCAACCCACACCCATAACCAAAGTTGACATCGAAAAAGGCGTCTGCTCACTTTGATGTCATAAACTCCAAAAAAATCAGAATCACATTGACTTTCTTCTATGACGCCATATCCTCGTCATAAATGTAGTAAGTTAATTTCTAATGGAATTATACATGCCTATCTACCGTTATCAACATCTATATTATATTTCTTTTAGTCTATTTGTCTGTCTGTCTGTCTGTCTGCCACTTACATTTTCTTTTTCAAAACTGGTCGGTCTGACTAAAATTTTGTATCGACCTTTCTTATGATGAGGCGCAGTGAACCAAGTATTATGGTATCCGTTCGATGCATAGTTCGGGATTAATAAGGATTAGTATTTAATGCAAAAATAAGTACAAAGCTAACAATATTTAGTCATCAATTTGACATAAAGCACTCAGTGTTAGTCAACGGGCCATAACTTTTGTCCGTTTTTAACGAACAAAAAGTCCAGTCATTTTTATTATATTCTCGTTTTAATTAATATTACATATAACCTCTAACCGTTTTTTAATTAACATTATATATATATATATATATATATATATATATATATATATATATATGTATATATATATATATATATATATATGTATTGTATAAATATAGAAACGAATTTTGGTATTAATTACGAGAGACGTCCTATAATTAAAAGTTGATGGAAAAGAAATAAGACTCCACTGAGCAAAATTATTTATATTGTTGTAACATAGTCTGAAAATTAATTTAATTATCCTGTAATAGAAAATAATAATCATAAATAATATGCAATAACGAACTAAACTGAGCCCAAGTACATATATCGTCGTCGTTGGCAGAACTCGGATACGAGTATACATTTTTGCTAATTAGGATTAAGCCAGAACCAGCTACCCGGTACAATTTCGTGTCGCACGCACTTTAGATGCCATCATTCGTTGCGGCAAACATGTGCTTGACATGCAGGTCCAGGAAGGCATCTTGCAGTAGATTGCCGGAACACCATTACGTGAAGTACCGCCTTGTCGCCAATCCGGCGAGTTTATTCGGAGGCGCATCTCCTCCAGTGAATTAAACGCAACCCCAGATACCAACCTGGAAATTTCTACGATTCGGCGCGGTACATACATTCATGAACATTTATTAACACATCCACACCTGTAACAAAGACAATTAACACAACAAAACAAATACAAATGTTTATAAACTCACCAGTGTGCTGGAATCTCTATCTTAAATAAGACGGTGATTTCCTGCCAACGCTGTAATGCGTTCAACATGGGGAATAAGTGCTCTCTACAATGCAAGGTAGGATTACGGCACAATCACGTTGACGCACTGGTTCTCTCCAGATCACCGAAGTTAAGCAATGTTGAGCCTGGCCAGTACCAGATGGATGGCCAAAGGCGAGGCGCTGTATGTACCGCGAGGTAAAATACCAGGTTGAGAAACTGGCGCGGTCTATCCTTCTCTCAAGGGTGGATGGGTCTCTTTTAAGTCGTCATAGGCACCCCCTCTAGTGATGGCGTCACGATAAAAATACCCTTGATAGCCCTGGCGAAGCATCAAGTATTCAGCTACCGAAAAGATTCAAATTACACTACAAACTCGTGTAGCGAGTTCAATCTCGGCTACGGCCGCGCTGGATGGATGGAGGGTTAGGGACCAGAATAACGTCACCTTAGATTCCCTCACATGGATTTCGACCCACACTTTCGCCTCCTATTGTCTGGATCTCACTCCCCAAAACAACCACTGTTCATCTTCGTTATTCCCCTACAATATAAATACATTTTTAGTAAGAAATATTTGAAAGTTCGCGTTACATGCATCCGGAGTATGTATTGTTGTTTTTTTATGAGAAGGTGGAAAGTTTATTTATCTGAAAACAATGTGAGTGCGTGACACGGTATGATAGTAATTTCTCTGTGAAGTGCAGGCTCCCAGCAGATGAGCTTGGCGACAGAAATTGAAAGAAAGATGCCGCTGTCATGTGTTATTAAAACATTTGTGCTCTTCCAGTTCGTCTATTCATGGAGTATTGTTGCCGTATCTGGGTTGGTGCATCTACCACTACTCTCTTACTCTTGGATAGGGTCCAAAGCAGAATCTCAAATCTGATAGGTCGATCAAGAAGCTTCAACCTCTATACAATCGCCGCAATGTTTCATCCATGTTGCATCCATGTGCTCTGATGAACTCATAACACTTGTCACCTCTTCGGCTTACATACACCCGACTAACTTGACAAGCAGCAAAATCTCTCCCCTTCACTATAGAGGTTTCAAGATTCTAGAAATCCTAATATTCTAATAGTGTCATCTATCAGACTGCTAGACTTTGGAATTCCCTATCTGTTTCCTGTATCCCTGACTGCATTAACTTGCAGACGTTTTAATGTAATATAAGCAGACATCTCGCTACTCAATTCCCACAATCCCCTGTTAGACTGGATCCTTGTTGGAGTGGAAAAGTTTAAAAGAAAATGCTTTTTAACCGTTTGCATCGAGGCTTTCTGATTTGTAAATATATATTGATCTCATAAGTTTTACATAAAAACTATCTGAGCTTGGCCTGGCGGAAGGAAATGGAGAAGAACGGTGTTGTTTCATTGCTGGCAATTAGAAATAAATTTACTTCCTTCCTATCGCAGGAAGATGTGACAAAAGGTCAGGAAAGCGAGGGAAGTGAAGACAGCATCTCAGGCAGTAAGCAATAAACTTACTCTCCCCGAAAGATGAGAGGTAAAGGCCTAAGAGAATAGACCTCCTAGGAGTACACAGAACGCAACTCTAACCTCAGTCAACAGGGAACAGGTCATTTAAAAAAAAAAATGGCGCATACTCTTGGTTTCGTAGCCGAAGTAAATATGTGATATTCTTGTTGTAAACAAAATGTTGTGAAATATATGTTAGAAGATTAGTCCGCCGAGTCATCTGGTTGGTCAATAAGTGACTAGAATCAGCTCGGCATAATAACTTTTCGCAAAATCAAATAGTTATAAAATAGTCCGTCACTGTTATACATGCATTCTTTTACTGTATCACCATGTCAGGTTTAATAAGCTCCGTTTTCTATGCACGTAGATGTTGAGATTACATAGTCATAGTGGCTGTTTTTTGTTTTTTGTCTGGTGTATATTCCCAGGAGTTGGTGCTGCTGCATTCAATGTTCAATTTTTCCAAATTAGACGTTTCTCCGAAAATAGACATATTTATCCGGAGAACAGAGACGTCATGTTTGCTTTTGACGCACGATGTCTCTGCGCATGCTTAAAAGCGGCGCCAACATCACACTTCCGGGATGATACGTGACTATTCACTTTCGCGTAGGCGATGATTTGACCAGTCGCTGTTAGCCTGAAACTCGAAACTCGACCATAACCCTAACCTTAACCTCCAATGACTTATGTGTATGGGAAGAGTGAGGGAAAAGTGGTCATGTGTTTTTCTCTTTTTTTCTCTCCTTCGTTATCGGAGACGAAGAGAGACAGGCATGGAAGGTATTTAGAATTGTAATCACGATAGTCTCATTCTAACATGTAGTCAACTAAACTCCAACCCCTTTCCCATCGCCGCACCGTTGTATCCTTATCCTTGTTTTACAAGTATTTTAAGGCTATGTGCTCTTATGAACTATTGGCACTTGTGCCCCCCTCGACGTACATACCTCCGACAAACTCGTTTAGCAACAAAATCCCACCTCTTCACTGCCAAGATCCCTGGATGCCGGAACAAATGGAAACGGCAATAACTATGCGGGTTTAACCGGCTTCTTCCAAAGGAGGAAGATCCATGGGAGTATGAAATTCATAAGCAGCCAACAGCCGCATTTATATCCCCGTTAGGGGAGATAAAGACGTTAGGTTTTTGCAACTCTTGCAGAGAGGTGTCGACGTCTTCCTACTCACAGCGTCTGGAATTCCCAAATTGGTCATCCACCTGGTAGTGACCAAGCTCAACGTTGCTTAACTTCGGTGATCTTACGATAACCGGTGTGTCAACGTGATTATGTCGTATATAGATCCCGGAAAAAGATGCTCTTATATCTTTTACCTTGGACTGCTAGGCTTGAATTCCCTCCCTGTTGCCTGCTTGTATCAATACAATCAGGGAAGCAGGTAGCAGGGAGGGAATGCAGAAATTTTAATGTAATGTAAACCGATATCTCCTGTAAACATGGTCCCAAATAGTAGCCCCTTACGCTCACGTGGCAATGCTTTGTTTGGGGTGAATGTGACTAAAAAAAATAATTTTATTGAGTCGTCTTCGTTATCCTAGAAGTAGAAAAGAGAATGAAAGAGAAGAGTGTTCTTAATGAAACACGCTTATGAATATGAACGAAAAAAAAAAAGCTTAGAAAGTCCACGTGTTGTTTGTTTTTTTTTTTTGTTTTTTTTTTTACACAGGAATCACCACTTATCAAGGCCCGGAGGTCACTCGAGGATAAGGGTTAATGGGTATACATTAGTCAATGTGATTAAAGCGTAGTACGCATAAGTAGTGGGAATTTTGTAAATTGGATTACTTAGGGGGACGGTTCATCAAGAACTTGTTTACGTTGGACTTGAAGACAATCATTATCAATTTTGAAGCACAGCTGCTAGCTCAGGTGGGGGGAGGCGTCTAAATATGATCTGTAATTATTTTCCCTGAGTATCCAGAGAAAGAGATGGAAGCCCTTCTAAAAAACTAAGGAAAATATTACCATATTATCCAATTGCTTCATTTACAAATAAACACTCTTTTGTTTACTTTTATGGGCCTGGGCAACGGCAGGTATTCCTGCTAGTATTTTATATATAATGGCTTGAATTAAATATAAAATACAAAAGTCAAGTATCATGCTTTAATTGTGCTCTAAACGGAAGCATTTCGAATGCGCTCCTCATATCAACGAGCCTACTGTTGAATTTATGTCGGGCCTTTCAGCGTGTGTGGTAATAAAATTTCTCAAATTCACTTGCGATATGAAGTTGTATAAGGTGTTAACTTTTGTCAAAATCGTCCGTTCATTCTTTCATCGGATTATGTCGATTATCGATGCTTATCGAAGACATCCCGGCACAAAATCTATCTACGAACACTCCCGGACACAGAAAGTACATTTGTGTGAAATTTCATAAGAATCGGCCCAGCCGTTTTCGAGTCTATAGAGAACGAACTCACAGACACACACAAAGTTCCTGTTATATAAAAGTAGAGATTATCTCTAACAGGCCAAAAGAAACAGCATCTCAAATTTTTCATTATGATTATCGTTAGCTATGATTGGCAAAACTTTATTGTTCCTTATTGTAACCATTATTGAACCAGGTGATTTGATACAGAAGTAATAAATGTTTTTTTTTGTTAAACAGGAAAAAAGCCAAGTCGGAATTTCATTTCTGTTCTTTTTTATTTCTTAGTTCCTTTGCGCTGGTGCCGAACAGCGTGTGGGATCCGAAAGTTTTGAACTGTAACGACATAGTTAAAAAGTAACGGCCACCTTACACAACAAACTTGGTTGATTCAATTGAAGATGTATTTGTTCAAACAAATAGAAAATTTCAGGAAATCGCAGACAAATATATACAGTGCCGGCAAAAAGAAATTCCGCACTCGTAATAAAAAAAAAACCTGTAAATTTAAGCTAAATTTAATGTAACTGTTTAAACAAGCTATACCTTATTTGATTTGCTATTTATCCCTCTATAATTTTATCTGTTCATATTTGACTTTTAATGGAAATATTCTAGTGTTCACGTCAATTTAAAAAAAATAACTTCTAATTGAGGAGGCAAAAAGAAAGTCCGCAACAACAAATTCGGTTAAAACCAGCTTAAATTATCGCCCCTAAATCAGTTTAAAATATTCACCAACAAGCAACAAAGTATTTGTAATCGTAATTGTTCCAGGTTATACAACGTAACATTTAATCCGTATGCCACAACTTTCTCTTAGTGATCGTCAGGAAGTCATTAATCTCCACCACAATCGAGAAATCGGCCGCAGATTGAAATGTGATGAGAAAACGGTACGAAACACTGTGCAAAAGCACCAAAACACCGGCAGTGTTCGCGATGCCCCTAAATCTGATCGTACTAAGAGTTACTTCTAATAGGGAAGACAATGCTATCAAGATCCGCAGCCTAAGAAACAGATTTGAAACGGCTTCCCAAATCCAACAACAATGCAAGCTTATTAAAAAGTGCTCTCTTTCTACTGTAAAGAACAAATTAAAGGAATTTAATTTGCGAGGATATGTTGCAAGACGCAAGCCAATGATTCTGCAAAGATCAGAAAGCGCCGTCTGGACTTTGTCAGATGCAATGAAGATCATGACTCTTCATATTGGTCAAAAGTGCTTTTTAGCGACGAAAGCAAGTTCAATCGGCTAGGCAGTCATGATAGGCAGTACGTAAGTCGGAGGAAAGACGAAGAATTTAATCCTAGGTGCTTAGTTTCAATGCTGCAAGGTGGTGAAGGTTCAGTTTTGGTGGTGGGCATTATTAGTACCAATGATCCAGAGCCTATAGTTCACTTGCAAGGTTGAATTAATTCGACCAAATACATTAATATGTTGACTTAGCATTTTCTACCCTACTTTGGTCGGAATTTGGATGATAATCCCATTTTCATGCAGGATAATGCTCCCATCCACAGAGCTGACAATGTGAAAAGGTTCCTGAAATAGCATGATATTTCGTGCTTGGATTGGCCTGCACAATCTCCAGACCTCAATCCTATCGAAAACGTCTAGCATTTTATCAAGTAACAGCTACGCAATGATAAAATTTTCAATTTGGAAGAACTTTCGACAAAAATTAAAGAAAAGTGGGATGCCCTTTCCCCGGAGTATTGCTGCAGTCTACTTCAAGGAATTCCTAAAATATTGCAGGCTGTCAAATTACAAAAGGGCTATGCTGCTAAATATTAACTAGTTCTATGTGTTCCTGTTGTATTTGTGTTGCATTAATGTCCTTAAGTTACATTTAAATAAAAAATTTTCCATTGTGCGAACTTTCTTTTTGCATCCTCAATTTGAAGTTATTTTTTTTTAAATTAAGGTGAACACTAGAATATTTCAATTAAAAGTCAAATATAAACAGATAAAATTATAGAAGAATAAAAGGCCATTCAAATGAGGCATAGTTTGTTTAAACAGTTACATTAAATTTAGCTTAAATTTGCAGTTTTTGAAAAAAAATTACAAGTGCAGAATTTCTTTGTGCCGCATGTGTAGTTTAAAACATGGGCTGATATATCAGAGAGAGAGAGAGAGAGAGAGAGAGAGAGAGAGAGAGAGAGAGAGAGAGAGAGAGAGGGCCTGGACCGCACACTATTTAACATTGTGCACTCACCCCCACCCTTATTTCGATTTTGAAGGGCAGCGACTTTTTTGTGTCTGCTCTGCTTGGGTGTCTGGTCAGAAGGCAGAAAAATAATGTGATTTCGACAAATTCTCTTTATTCACTAAGATTAGTCCGTTGACCCCTCATCCATCAATCATTCCATCCATTCAAACTTGTGGCTTTCGTTACATAACACTAGCTCATAATCGTCTAGTGATCTAGCTGAACTTTCCATACAATTATATAGGTTTGGCTACAAGTGATTAATATATTTAAAATTATTTTTCATGCTGAGCTTGTTTAATTCTCTATTCGATGGAATCTGTTCAGAACATCTTATGCAGTTAATGTTCGTATTAGACTTGCTTCTTCTGCGAATTTGACACGAATCTCTTTAATATTTATTAAGATTTTCAAGAAAGCAATTCAATGCATGGATCTTTTCGACTAATTTGGTCGCGTCGTTTGTAGTTCCAAGTCCAATTAATTTTATTGACTTGACGTTGTTGTCAATAAGATAGTTTTGTCTCAAAATGAAATCGAAATGCGTAGAACTCATTAAGCGCCAATTACTTCATATCGATTTGGTCTGAGCGACATTTTCACAGAATAAATTTAATAAAAAGAAGTAAATCCAAGCACTGTTGTACTTTTCTTTTCCTAAATAACTATTCAATAACACAGACACACACACACACACACACACACACACACACACACACACACACACACACACACACACACCTCCCCCCATATATATATATATATATATATATATATAAATAAATATATATATATATATATATATATATATATATATATATATATATATATATATATATATATATATATATATATATAGGATCACCCTGAAAGTATTACCTCTAGTAATATCTATCAGGATTTTTCATCGGATTTTAATCTGTCTTATCTCGCTTACACACACACACACACACACACACACACACACACACACACACACACACATATATATATATATATATATATATATATATATATATATATATAAACCTACCACCTCACTTAAACTGCCCTTAAAATAACTCTAAATATATATCCGGTCATTTTTCCGTTCACTGCCGCACCTTGATTAACACTCCCATTTCAGCTTTCTTTTGTTTGCCTTGGTGAACAACTTCATCTTAATTGTTCTACTGATAAACTTATTTCCTAATTTTTCTGCTATTTTTTTGCTATATTTTTTTGTTATATTTTTTTCCTCTTTTTTAACTTCCTAACACTTGAGGAGGATGGAGGGAACATCGATAGTATCGCAATACAACAGACTAAAAAATAAGTATTAAACTCACGTTCCTCCACTGATGTTGTTGTATCTCCTGGCCCATTGGATTGGCAACAACAACTTCCAATCCTCTCCATTCTTCTGCTGATGAACTTATTTCCTCTTTTTTTTCTTATATTTTTCATTATTTTTTAAAATTCCTAACAGTTGAGGGGGTGTTTCTATAGTATCAAACACGATACAGTCCAAAAATTAGTTTGCATTTATTGTTATCTAATTTTTTTTTTATCTTTCAGACTATCAAGACTGGGTGTTTGCGCCATCGAACTTTGCAGCCTCATTGTGGCCCTTGGCTTCTTCAGTGGAGCTCTAAGTATTCAGGACCCTCACACTCCCAATGGGTACGTGAAAACCGTGGTTAAACGTAGCATCGCTTCCGGCAGCTGCTATTGTTGCATGGCAACGTACGACGCCTATTGTTGTCAGGCGTGCACCAGTCATTGGGACGTGCCGATACCGTTTTACGCCCCAGAGAAGAAGAGAACCGGAAGTATAATCACCAGTAGCAGCAACGGCATCGATAGCGGAAGTGACATAGAACCCGTGTCGTCGAGTGACTTGCAAGGGTCACCATATACCAGCATCACCGATTTGAGCCTCGTCTCTTGTGCCTGCTGCCAAACTACTAAGAGCAAGCCATGTTGTGAGACGTGCAAAATGGCCACCGGTTTGCCTGCTGAAACCGCGGTCTTCAAGAACCCACTTCCTGACGAAACAACCGGTTTGATCCGAAAACGTAGCTTCAATCTCGGTAGCTCCTACAGCACCTGCATGTGCTGTACTATGACCCGTTGGAGAGGGTGCTGTTATCGTTGTCCGTACGGCTATTAAATCACGGACATCGTTTAAATCATTCTTTGTTTGTTATAATAGAGATAGCAATAGTTTATTTTTGTCACTTCTAAATTGGCATTGACTGTCATCGTAATTGTGAGTTTGCACGCTGGACATTTCCATGTGGAATACCTAGGCTTTTAAAGACTTTATATACGAAAAAAAAAAAAACATTCTGTCCTAAGAGCTTCCGTAAATATTCCCCCTTCAGATGTTAATGTACAAAGCAAAATGGCGACCTTGTGATTTTATGTCTTCGGTGTTTTGTTTCGAAAACATGTTTGAGATTGATAAAGATTTAAACTTTTAAAAATCAATAAAATATTTTTTAAATAAATATCTTTTTCAAGCGTTTTGTTTGTTTTATTTTTAAATTTTATTATAGAAAATTTATTTGTAAGCAGAAAACAAATAAAATATTAGAAATTTATATTTTGCTTGGGGCATTACATGTAGTCTGTGGGAAGTTTATTTTTTTAAGGCGGTTACAGTGCAATTTGATATAAAATAACTTAAGCAAATCAAATGACAATACTGAAATATTCAATAATTTTCAGTTAGATATTAGGATATCTTACAACAGCCAATGAAGAAAAAAATAGCGCGAAAAATATACATACGAGAAATAAATATTACCAAAGCACAGCTAAGTTACTCCACTACCTGCCTTTATGAGGTCTTTGTGTTTTAACTTAATTTAAAATGTATTTTTTCATAAAACATAACAAAAATAGTGAAAGTCTTTCACAACTTTTCTGTACTTGCAACATTCATAACATTAATAACGGTTAGTATTAGACATCAAATTAGCTAGAAGAGAAATGGACAGAAAGAATCGCAGTGAAAACCTGGTGGGATGTTTACCACTCAGAACTCAAAAGACCAGCGGTGAGGATTGAGGTGAGAACTAGTAAGTTATTATATAAAGCTTTTGCCCCAGACTAACATTCGTTAAAATGGTCTGATTCAAACGATCAACTTAAGTTCTGTTTATCTAATACTATTCAGAGAACTTATGAATCCAGGAACCTTCTCTACCACCAATAGCAATGGCCAAGAACAGATTGCCTGAAAGTACTTCTTTTAAATTCCTCGGCCTAACGTTTACAGGGAATATGAACTGGAATAGATACATTGAGAGCATTGCCAAGGCTGCTGCAAGGAGGGTTGGCTCCCTCTACCGTGCTAGAAAACTACTTACGCCTGACAGTATCCTATACCTCTATAAGGCCACCATTCGCCCATGTATGGAGTACTGTTGTCACATCTGGGCTAGTGCATCTGCTGCTTGTCTCTCGCTCCTGGACAGGGTTCAAAAGAGAGTTGCCAACCTGATAGGTCCTGAACTGTCATCTAGGCTTCAGCCTCTGTCCCATCGACGAGATGTTGCATCCCTCTGCCTGTTCTACAAATACCCTAATGGTGAATGCTCTGACGAACTGCAAACACTTGTTCCTCCCCGACGTAACTACCCCGTCAAACCCGACAAACTACTAAATCTCATCCCTTTACAGTGGAGATCCCTAGGTGCAAGAAAGCCTTTTACTCCAATAGTTTCTTCCCCAGAACTGTGGGTCTTTGGAAATCCCGTCCTGGATTCTGCTTTCCCAACTGCACTGATATGCAGAAGTTCAAGTGTAATGTTAACAAACATCTTTCTACTCATCTCCCTTCATAATGACCCCGCTAATTAAGTCCCTGATAGTAGACCCCTGCTTCAAAGTGGCACTGTGCCTTGTTTGGGGTGAAAATTGAATAAAAAAAAAAATAAATAAAATAACAATTCAATGATTTTCAATATGGCGGAAAACGGCCCACTGACACAAAGAAAGATCAACAGTTTGCCTCGTTTAGGTTTTAACTCAAACATGATAACTAAGCCTTAATCAGTGTGCAATGAGTTTAAATTAAGTTAAACGAGGTGTATTTTCACTATTCTACCTGAAGAAATGAAGATTACGGTTTTTAGAAAAGCCATTTCTATGATTTCGAGCTATTTTGTGGTCGATAATAAGAATGACAAAGTAGATATAAAAAATTATCTTCGTTCTGCATTTATCTTGTACATCAATAAAAAAAAAATATGGAGGATGAATTTTTATTATTTTATTTATAAACTTATTAAAACATGAAAATAGGAATGTACATCGGGTGTTTTAATTTAATCGCGCCAGCATCCGGAACCAAGGGTATTGGAAAATCAGTGTTTCATGTGTTAATATAATTAATTAATTAATTATATTAACACTTGAAACACTGATTTTTGATGTGTAATTAATTTTTTTAATTGATATGTAATTGATTTTTGATGTGTAATTAATTAATTAATTAATTACGCAAGTATTATTTAAAATTATTAATTTAAAAATCCGTTAGTTTTGTGATTGAGTGGTGTTTGAAAACAACTTCCATTTTAATTATCTTTATTAGACGCAACTTACAACAAATGACCCATCTCTTAGGAATACTCTGCCTATTACCCTCACCCTCTCTCGTTTATTGTTCTAAGTGACCTACTCTTATTTTATAAGGTACTAACCGCTCACACTCTTTTCGTTTTCACTAACTGGTTATTTACAGTTGAGGATTATAACGGAAAGAATAAAACAAAGATTGAAATATTCATTTGCAAACAAAGGCAATATAAACACAAGTGATAATCATATTTAAACATAAGTTACGTTAGAAAGAAAAAAGGATGTAGATAGAGAGATTGAGAGAGAGAGAGGGGGGGAGAGGATGAAAATAATTTTAGGTTTTACAATTTTATTTGTTTATATGTAAACTAGCTTAATTTTCCTGATTTAAGCAATGTGCCCCTAAATGTTACAACCACACATATTTGTAGCATATCTATATATATATATATATATATATATATATATATATATATATATATATATATATATATATATATATATATTTGTAGTCATCGACATACAGTCCTGTTTCGTTGTATCACAACTCATCAGTGCCGCTAGACTAGCATCTCTCCCAAGCCAAGGATTGTACCTAGAACCGTCGTGTTGACAGTCAGCGGTTCTCCCACTTGACCATGGAATTGACGCCCGTAAACTCGTCGGAATGTCTATTTAAATAGACACCCGCCACCACTTTTATAGTGCTCAAATCGTCTGTTCGTAAACAAACAAACAACGAGCTTCGCATTTTCAGCCAATTAGGTAGCGGGTGAGATTATTTACGACAGTGCTCTACCCAAAGAGGCGGGCTTTTAAGTAGTAAGGTCCTATCTGGAATGTAAGTTGGGCTGTGGGTGGTGTGCAGTGGTGTACCTGTTCTAATAGGTTATGATTGTATGGTTTCATTCATTACATAACTTTACATACAGCACCCACCAAAGACTTACCATTACAACCATAACCCATTAGAACAGGTGCACTACTGCACACCGCTCATACACCAACTTACATTCCAGATAGGACCTTACTACAAGCCCCCTCCCATATAAATTATATAAGAAAAATAGATAAATAAAAGAAATTTAATAAATAAAAAACAACAGTATATATTAAAAACAATAAATAATTAAAAAAAAAAAAAGAAAAATTGCTAACCAATTAAATAAAAAAATGTCCCATCTATTACCACTTATAATTTTATAGAAATAAATTAATTAACAACTCCCAAGGAATGTCATCCCAATGTCCTCCTTCCCACCTATCTTCCTACTCCTGGCAACACTAACCTAAACACCCAGTTGCCGACTGGGAGCGTACCACCCCGCACCCCACCTCCCCTTCTCTCTCACATCCCACCCATACTTTTATTCTTCAATAGCTAACCGGACACAGCCTACCCGCGACTTACGTGACCTGGATAAACTAAGGCATCCCACACATCAGCAGAAAAAAATAAATAAAAAATAAATAAATACATAATAATAATAATAATAATAATAATAATAATAATAATAATAATAATAATAATAATAATAATGATAAAGACAACAAAATAGAGAACATACAAAATTTAAAAAAAAAGCTCACGCTAAAGCAACAAGTTATAAACTAAAAAAATAACCAAGTAAATAAATAAAAATATAAACATGTTAATTACCTAATCAGACCATACATAAACCCCCTCCTCACATTTGCTCCGAGGCCCCACACAGCTATCCAACTTCCGCTCCACCATCTAGCATGCTTTGAATCGATCTGTTACGTTCACCATTTGAAAAGGGAATTTTTTTTCCCAAATTAATAATGGATATTGTCGCAGACATAACAAGTAAGACATTTTTCCTAATACAACCGAATAAATATATGTATATATAAAGAGATGTGTATGTACTTATTGATTTGTTCTCGTCTACTTTTACCAACAACGACTATATTTCATTCCTCGCATTGTGACAGCCTTCTAAATCTCTACTATATATATATATATATATATATATATATATATATATATATATATATATATATATATATTTATATATATATATATATAGTAGTGTTATAAAATATATATGGCGATTAAGCTACACTGAATATTCCGCGTTTCTTCAGGCTTATGGGTCCTAGAGTGGATGTAACGCAGAATATTCAGTGTAGCTTAATCGCCATATATATTTTATAACTTACTAACTAGCTCTACCCACCATTGAGCACTTTTGAAGTAAATACTTAAAGTTTACGCATAAATTTATACTTTCGTATATTAATTTTATGTGAGTAAATGAAGTAGTTATATATATATATATATATATATATATATATATATATATATATATATATATATATATATATAGCCTGTTTATTATACAAACATTATTGGTTACAGATTGAATGAATGTAGGATTGATATGAAATTCTTAAAGATAAACTAAAATGACCGAAAAATGGGCTGAAATTACTTAAATAAATAAAAAGTAAATTACTTAGAATGACTTTAATGAACATGAGGATGAATTGAATGACCTTAAGAATGACCTGAATGCTTAAAAAAAAAATAACTGGAATCCTTCAAAAACAACTTGAATGATCTGGCGAATGACTTGAATGGCTTTAAAAATGACTGGTTGTAAAGTGTGTGATCATTTTACATTAAATTAACACAGAAAAGTGATCTTCCACTTTATATCACAATAAGTAGAGCAAGTAGTAAGAACAGATGCTACACTTTGATCTTGGCTAAAAGGCAAAGAAAAGGGTATTTATTTGCTCCCCCACCGAGCAAATTAGGCACAATGCCGATTATTAATGTGAGGAGTGAAGGGGAGATGGGGACCAACTCCCCGGGGGTTAGGGGAGATGGATAGTGACAATTGGTATGAAGGGTTGCCCCTACATTGACCAAGGTCTTATATGTGGAGTTGCCCCCACATATGGTCTTTGCTTGCAGTATCTCCCGGAACAGATTGTATTTATTTGCTCCCCCACCAAGCAAATAAGGCACAAGGCTGATTTTTAATGTGAGGAGTGAAGGAGAAACGGGCACCAGCTCCCCGGGAAGTAGGGGAGCTGGATAGTGACAATTGGTATGAAGGGTTGCTCCTACATTGACCAAGGTCTCATATGTGGGGTTGGTATTTATATGCTCCTCCACCGAGCAAATTAGGCACAAGGCCGATTTTTAATGTGAGGAGTGAAGGAGAAATGGGGATCAACTCCCCGGGGAGTAGGGGAGCTGGATAGTGACAATTGGTATAAAGGATTGCCCCTATATTGACCAAAGTCTCATATGTGGGGTTGGTATTTATATGCTCCTCCACCGAGCAAATTAGGCACAAGGCCGATTTTTAATGTGAGGAGTGAAGGAGAAATGGGGATCAACTCCCCGGGGAGTAGGGGAGCTGGATAGTGACAATTGGTATAAAGGATTGCCCCTATATTTACACGCGGCAACATATTACATCTTCGAAGAAGGAAAAAGAAAGAAAAGAAACAATAAACAATCATGAGGAGAAATGAGAGTCACTCAAGGTTCCCGGTTGCAAGACGCAAAGTCGAGATGCAAAGTTATCGTGGCAGCGAAAAGAAATACGAATCACCACGTGGTCTGGTATGAGCCACTTTTAAAGTCATTCAAAGTTCAAATTATAATTTCAGAAGAAAAGAAAAATCCAACAAATGATAAAAATATTCCGATTAAATCAAGAAAAGAAAAATGTTTCTTTATCAACCTTTTCCCTGGTTGTATATTTATATGAATAAAGCCATCCGATGTTCGATTCTGAAAGTCATAACAACACGATGACTTCCTTATAATGTATTGGATGCACGATGCTTGAATGATATGTCGAATCCATTGTCGTCCATACAAAATCTGATGCTGAATTCTATTCTCATGAGGAGACACACAAGGTGCACATATGGTCCGCTCATATCTTTCAGAGATACGAAAATTCACGATTTCAAGTCGGCGTTTTAACCTCTAGTGACAAAATGATTAGTTTCACGTCTCATTGAACCAATAAGAACAGTCGATTGCTTGCTTCTCTGCTTTCACTAGCGAGAACGTTTTAATAGAAATAAAAATTCTTATCTTTATTTTTTATGTCTATTGGCAGTCGACCAGAATCTATGCAGTCCTCTCCTCTCAAAATTTGACTCAAGACTAAGTTTACACACATGGCCCAAGCCCACGCATTCAATACAAAAAGGTTAATATGATTGGACGGTGTTTCGTTACCATGCTGAAATTCTAAAAAAAAAATACCCCAGACTCACGCGCAGCAAGCCCAGACATGGTAATTGTCGCCTGACTTACGAGTTATTTAGCGTCTCCCCAGGAGGCGACGTCACATTCATACATAACAAAAAAATAACCAGTATTAGGGACCTTACATAAACGGAATGTGAATTTTAATAAGGGTCACGCTGAATGTATGATAATCCATATCTATAAAACAGAATCCTTCCCAGTGCTGAATGAAAGATGAGTTACGTAAAGTTGAGGAATGAGGGTACCAGGTCAAAGAGTAGACAAAACATAGTCGAATGATAATGAATGGCGTCACGTTTTTCGAGCTGAGAGAAAACCAAGGTTTTGAAATCTGTTTCTCGATGGAAGCTGTGCGAATAAGACTCCGCCAATAATGTAAACAAGTCAATAATCTAAGCGGAATGTTACCTCGAGTCTCTGTCCGTTTGCGTCATTAATTTCAGTAAGTTCGAAAGTAAAGTTAAGAAGTAAACAATTAGTTACGATAAAATTAATCTCGTTCTCCTGCATCCATTCTCTCCAAATAAAACTATTTATGAAAAACTCTCTTGTGTTACTTTCTTCATTAAAAGAAGCGGAAAGCACATAAAAGAGCAGCACTTAAAAACACTTCCATGTATCTATGAAGACTTTATTTTTTATTAAAAATCCTACTGAACTTTTTTCTTTTTAAAGAGCTTTCAGAAAAAAGCCGAGTCTATGAGTGATACATTTTAAGCACATTGCTCCATGGATAATGACGTCTCTCACTACTAGTAGTGGCAGAAGCAGTCACATATGTGATGGTCTTTTTCTTTTTCTCCTTCTTCTTTCTTGTTTTTCTTTCTTCTTATTTTTCTTCTCTCTTCTTCTTCTTCTTCTTCTTCTTCTTTCTTCTACTTCGTTTATGCTATAGAGTTACCGATTTTCAAGGCCTAGAGGCCACTGAAAAATAGGGTTTAATGGATATCAGGTGAGACAGCACTGTGCTGGTGGAAATTGGATAGCAATTAATTTATTTAAGAGAACGGATTATCAAGAACTTATTTTCTTTGGACTTGAAAACGGCCATGTTATAGTTAGCATGGAAGCAGCTCCGCGGTATTGTGCTCCCTAGATGAACAGTTTTGTGAAAAAACTCTGCTCATGGAAGTTTCGTTTTCTTCTCTATTTCTCCATGTCTTAAATAATGGAAGCAATTTATATATACAAAAAAAAAAAATTACTCCATTATTATCTCTGGGATTTGGTTTACTTTTCATAGAAATTTACGGCAAGTCCACCTGCCCATTGTTGTAATAGTTTAGCATAACACCACAGGGTATGATCACAAAGATTTGAAAGATTGGGTTTATAGCTAGGGAGGATAAAAACTAATCAATAAAGAGCCAGAACTGAAAAATATATTCAATCCCTGTGAAAACTTAGAGATGATAATTAAAGCACGCAATAATAAAATATTAAATGGGAGCAATAAAAAAGAAAATAATAACAAAATTAATAAAACCTTTATCAGCATAACAACAAAAACATGACACAAAGAACGAAAGAATACTTACTAGAAATAGTAATGACGCAAATCTTAATAGAAATAAAAAAAAAAACTAGCAAAGAGAAAAAAAAACTGCAACTGTAGAATTCAGGCACGCTGTAAATGTCAAACCAAAAGCATCATTTTCCAGGCCACAGTATTTGCTAAAGAAAAAAAGTAATAACAAAAAATATTACATAGGAATGACCTCTCGAAATTTTAAGATATTACGACCACTGAAGTACATTCAAAAACGCAAAACGCCAAATAAAAACATTAACGAAGCATTACTAGGAGTTTAAGGAAAGTGGACGATCGTCAATAGTAGAGTGGAAAGTAGCACGCCAAGCCAGCACATGTACAGACTTAGATGACCAGTGTAGACTATGTTCGAATGAAAAATTAGCTATCCTCAACTTTAAGGGCGAATATCAGCTGATGTGATATTGTAAACAAACAGACGGAATTTGATGAATGACATCACCGCCGCCGCCACCACCACCACCACCACCACCACCACCACCACCATCATCATCATCATCATCATTATTATTATTATTATTATTATTATTATTATTATTATTATTATTATTATTATTATTATTATTTCTTTTGCAAATTAGTTCACCAGGCAAATTATTCCTCGAATTATGTATTATTCATTAGAGGATTGATTCTGTAATAATAATACACAATCTGCATGAATTTAAATATCATGTTTACGACCAAGCAGCACCGGGCGTCCACCTTAATTCCAAAAAATAACCCCCTCCTTAAAATTAACTGAATTTCTAGTTCCTCCCAGAATGCATTGAAAATGTATTTGGTTTTAGACACGAATGAATCGCGTTACTAGACTTTTACCGTTACTAATTAATATTATCTGTTAACATGAAAACTAAAAATTAAAAATTCTAAATCCCACTTTGAATCTTTTTTTCTACTTGGGTGTAAGCACTTATCAAGACCCGAAGGCCACCTGGGGATTAATGAATGTTAGGTGGTAATGCAGTAATCGTTTATAGTGTAAATTGGGTAGAATTTAATTGTTTATAGGGACCGCTAAACAAGAACTTGTTTATATAAGATTTTAAAACTACTATGTTGTATTCAACAGGAAGCAGCCCAGTAGAACAGTGTTCTACAGGCAGGCAGTTCTTGGGAAGAAGCTTTGTTCATGGAATCTGCGTTTAGATTTAGGCACATAAAGAGAATGATGAAAATCTCATTTAGTGGTTATAGCTAGCTGAGTGCTTTTGTGAGAGTTTGGCAAGAAGAACCATAGATTGGAGTCAAGTCGAGCACTTGCCATGAAAATAACAGAGCAGAGACAGGTTCGCAACACCTCTTCTGTGGGAAATAGGTTGCAGGGAAGAGAAAGGGGCATCACGTACTAGGTTTCGAAACCAGTTTTGAACTCTATCAAAGCTGGATAGGGTGTACTGAGCAGCTCCTACCCAGATGTGGCAACAGCACTCCATTTTAGGGCGTACCTGGCTCTTATACAGATAGGGGATTGCATCGGCAGCGAGATGCCTTCTGGAGCGGTAGAGTGAACGAATCATTTTTCCAGCGACCTTGGCAACAGATTTGATGTATGTGTTTCATTTCAGATCAGGATTTAATTTTTTTTTATCCTGTTATTCCTTTATCATATTCGTTAATAACATTTGAAACATATTTTTTATTCCTCTTTTAAATCTAATTAATACTAACTTTTTACCCCTCATGCCCTATACTCCCCAACTCTTTTTCAGTAATAAAGAGAAAGGAAACTATCTTCAATTTTATTTTTGTTCTTGTGGAGGAATGAAACTTTATTTAAGTAGATACTTATTATTTCAAGTAACCACGCGAGGGGCGCAGAAATACCTGGTTTAAAACCCAGGTGTGAAGCCATCCGTTTCGTTGCTGATGAACCGCATAGATATCGTCAGGTTATCCATCTAAGAGAAAGAAAACTAATAATAAACTGTACTACTGAGCTCGTGCGTCATGGAACCAAACCAGTGGGGGAGGAAGACCTTTTTAGTTCTTGGCTTCATTCTTCTTAAAGCAGGAAATTCAAACAAATTATCTGGTTTGCAAACTTACATTGCTTAAGGAGTAGGTAAGCTTTGCCTATCACCCGGCTTTCACACTCCTTTTTTTTTTTTTTTGTATATTAGCAAGGCGCATCGGTTCGACATTCAGTGCTTGGTCTTGTTTCCTGACTAGGACAATGAACGCGGTCTCCCACTTCCGCCTCATTCCTTTTCTCCAAAACTAGGCTTATCAGGAATGCTTGCTAGCCACATGTACATATATTCACGCGACTAGTCTGGGCCACTCTTGTCTGACAGATTTAAAGATACCATTTTGACCATTTGCCTGGCTGCTGTATTCGGTATAGGAGCTCTAACTCTTTGGTAGCGCTTAGAGCGGCTGCTCTATCATCAGATGCATAATACCAGGATTGCTGTAGTGTCATGTCGCTGGGAAAATCATTTTAAATAAGAATTTTGAAATTTTCCAACTGTGGCAATCAGGTTTTAGTAGGGCGTATTCCAATTCCTGCTAAACCTGTACAAAGACAAAGTAGAAATTTTCGAAGCCGCAAAATATGGCGTCTTGTCAAGCGTACGTAAAGAACTCTTAGTCAAGTCAAATCATTACACACACACACACACACACACACACACACACACACACACACACACACACACACACACACACACACACGCACGCACACACACACACACACACACACACACACACACACACACACACACATATACTCCTATAAATTTTTTTGTGTATTGATATTCATATTAAAAACACTTTTTTTCTGTTTATTTAAAAAGAAAATACAACTTTGTTATAAATGGGTCGTGGCATTGCATTCATCTACAAAAGATCTAGCTAAGTTGCATATTTTTAAACATTCATTTTAATTAATTCTCTATTAGTTTTCGGTTTTCTTATAGGATAATCATCTTTAGTTAATTATTATGTGTAATTATATTCATGCAAGCATTCTACATGATTTATACTCGCGTAATATTTGCGTAAAGACACAACCCTCTTTCTATATATATTTATATGTGCGTATATATTTTTGTTTTAAAATTTTTCCTACCAAAATCCTCTGTTAGTTTTTGCTCTACAGACATGAAACTTAATATATAGGATATTCAAACCCATGCGAAACTTTATATTTGGGTTTTAGCCGCGGAAAATCGGTGGAAAAGTGTGAAAATTAAAGCAATGAATTTGCCAGGTAAAGGTCGAACAACGGCATTACGCATATGCATGCGTAACGCAATAGCTATTGGTTCATGTTTTAATTTTTAGCCTTGCAGCAAACATGTCTTCATAGGTCAGGCATTAAGGAAAAAAGTAAATCGTAAGCTAAACGTTACATTAAACTAAATGTCTTTCTAGAAATAATTCTGGTTTAGAAAAGT
>NC_136514.1:13761055-13788555 GCF_053919585.1 Euprymna scolopes | reverse complement strand
GCTCTAAACATAAACATTCATTTCGAACACGCTCCTATCTTATCAGCAAACCTACTGTTGATTTTATATGATGGGTCCTTCTGCGTATGCAGTGATAAAACTTCTCAAATGCATTTATGATGTGAGGCTGTATAAGTATGTTAACTTTGGTTAAAATCGGACGGTTCCTTCTTTAATCGACTTTTTTTATTATCGATTTTCGACACCTATAGGAGGAATTCCGATAAAAAAAACCTAGTTAAGAACACTGACAGATACATAAAATACATTTGTGTGAAATTTCCAAGATATCGGCCCATCCGTTTCGGAGTCCATAGAAAACTAACGCATACACACACAGACAAAGTGCCTTTTATATGCAAATATATATATAATTTATTTCCATAATTCGATTTAACATCCTCACAAAACATAACCCTTTAAAGTAAATTTCTTTCAGTTGCCTTAATTCCGTAATGGACACAACTGAACTATTTTTAGATCCCGCTCCTAAGTTAATTTCGAAACATATTTGCAAATATAACCTCTAATGCTTCATATTTAAAATCTGTTCCGGATAATCTAACTGTGTTTATATATACGAATAAAATTTCAGTCGTCCTGAACCTCTGCTTGCCACTGGTATTTAACAACGCTGACTCAGGAGAGATATGGTTGCACAACTCTTGCCACAAGAAAAATTTCAACGCGCTGGCACCCTTACAGTGGGTATGCATAGTCCGTCAAGATTGAAGGAAGCTACTATATATAATCATATGTACTTCTGCGTCTGTTTGCATTAGATACCTAAAATTTTATTACCCCCAGTAATTTGATACCCCAAACCCGACCACTTAACCTGCCTCTCTCCACAGTTCCCTTAGTCATACCCATCACGACTCTTTCGACTTAGTGACCAATTTCAGATAACGTTATACCTCTCAAGCAACCAACTTCCTAATTTTAATAACATTTCAAATGGTAACCATGGAAGAAGCTCGCTTGATACTAGTTTCCTCACTATATTAATGCCAATGTTAGCTCTTTAACAAAATTCATTAAACTCTCCATAAGCTATAAGGGTTTTTTTAAGCAGGAATACGACCTGGATATTCGAAGCCTGCGGATATACATACTACCATTGGATTTACGGAGTTTAGTCAAGTTTCAAACAACTTCACCGTTTGGATCTTGTTACTGTCTAAATACAACTTCATACGTGAACTTCTCTGCTTAAACCTAAAAATAGATTCCATGAACAAAGCTTCTTTCTTAGAACTGTACGCCTGCGGAACTATATTCCGTTTGCCTGCTTTCCAACTGACTACAATTTGGTAGCCTTCAAGTCCAATGTAAACAAATTATTGATGAACCATCCCCTTAAGTAATCCAATTTATCACATGTCCACTACTAACGATTACTACGACGTTATCCCATTGACTACTGTACACTCATTAACCCTTATCCTCGAGTGGCCTCCAGGCCTTGATAAGTAGCAACATCTATGTAAAAACAAATTGAATATCTTTTACTGATCTGTATATATATATATATATATATATATATATATATATATATATATATATATATTGCCGGCAAAAAGAAAGTCCGCACTTGTAATTTTTTCAAACACCACAAATTTAAGCTAAATTTAATGCAACTGTTTAAGCAACCTATACCTTATTTGATTCGCCTTTTATTCCTCTATAATTTTATCTGTTCATATTTGACTTTTAATTGAAATATTCTAGTGTTCACGTCAATTTAAAAGGAGGCAAAAAGAAAGTCCGCAGCAACAAATTCGCTTAAACCCAGCTTAAATTATCATCCTTGAATCAGTTTAAAATATTCACTAACAGGCAACAAAGCATTTGTAATCGTAATTGTTGTTCCAGGTTATACAACGTAACATTCAGTCCATATGTCACGACTTTCTCTTAGTGATCGTCAGGAACTCATTAATCTCCACCTTTCTGGTTTATCCAATCGAGAAATCGGCCGCAGACTGAAATGTGATGAGAAAACGGTACGAAACACTGTGCAAAAGCACCAAAACACCGGCAGTGTTCGTGATGTACTTAAATCTGGTCGTACTAAGAGTTATTTCTAACAGGGAAGATAATGCTATCAAGATCCGCAGCCTAAGAAACAGATTTGAAACGGCTTCCCAAATCCAACAACAATGCAATCTTGTTAAAAAGTGCTCTCTTTCTACTGTCAAGAACAGATTAAAGGAATTTAATTTGCGATGATATGTTGCAAGACGCAAGCCAATGATTTCTGTAAAGAACAGAAAGCGCCGTCTGAACTTCGTCAGATGCAATAAAAATCATGACTCTTCATATTGGTCAAAAGTGCTTTTTAGCGACGAAAGCAAGTTCAATAAGTATGGCAGTCATGGTAGGCAGTACGTCCGTTGGAGGAAAAACGAAGAGTTTAATCCTAGGTGTTCAGTTTCAATGTTGCACGGTGGTAGAGGTTCAGTTTTGGTGTGGGGCATCATTAGTACCAATGGTCCAGGGCCTATAGTTCGCTTGCAAGGTCGAATTAATTCAACCAAGTGCATTAATATGTTGACTTAGCATTTTCTACCCTACTATAGTCGGAATTTGGATGATAATCCCATCATCATGCAGGATAATGTTCCCATTCACATGGCAATGTGAAAAGGTTCCTGGAAGAGCATGATATTCCGTGTTTGGATTGGCCTGCACAATCTCCAGACCTCGATCCTATCGAAAATGTATGGCATTACATCAAGCAACAGCTACGCAGTGATAAAGTTTCCAATTTGGAAGAACTTTAGACAAAAATTAAAGAAAAGTGGGATGCCCTTTTCTCTAAGTATTGCTTCAGTCTACTTCAAGGAATTCCCAAAAGATTGCAGGCTGTCAAAGGGCTATGCTACTAAATATTAACTAGTTCATTCTGTTCCTGTTGTATTTGTGTTGCATTAATGTCCTAACGTTACATTTAAATAACAATTTTCCATTGTTCAAACTTTCTTTTTGCCTCCTCAATTTGAAGTTATTTTTTTAAATTGAGGTGAACACTAGAATATTTCAGTTAAAAGTCAAATATGAACAGGTAAAATTATAGAAGAAAAAAGGCCAATCAAATCAGGTATAGTTTGTTTAAACAGTTACATTAAATTTAGTTTAAGTTTGCAGTTTTTGAAATAATCACAAGTGCGGACTTTCTTTTTGCCGCCTATATATATATATATATATATATATATATATATATATATATATAACTACTTCATTTACTCACATAAATTTAATATACGAAAGTATAGATTTATGCGTAAACTTTAAGTATTTACTTCAAAAGTGCTCAATACGTAGGTAGAGCTAGTTAGTAATTTATAAAATATATATGGCGATTAAGCTACACTGAATATTCTGCGTTTCATCCACGGTAGGATTCGTCAGGCTTATGCGCGAATTCTGTGGTTGCTTCTTGTTTTTATATATGTTGAGGATTTCTAGTTAGCCAATCAGCTTTCTAGTATCCACCGCGCCCCTTCCTATCAGCCAATGGGCATGCATTTTTTCGAACAAAGGATCTGTTTTAGAACTAGGTTAGTGGTTTAAGGTAGATCTTTTCCTTCCTTTTTTTATATATATAAATATAAATATACCTATGTGTACACACATACATGCACATATATATACATATATATATATATGCATATATGTGTGATCGTTTATGTATATTCATATTTGTTTAATTTATTTATTTGTTTGTTTTCTATTGTTATTGTTAGTTTTAAAGCTATTTTGTATCGCTATCCTAGAGTAAGTTTTATTTTGTGAACACAGTTGTTTGCTATTTCTCGTCTCCAGTTTAATAGATTTTGAGGTTCTTTAAAGTACAGGATAGAAAATTTTTCATGGAGGCATAATTTACATGGGTCGTCTAAATGTCTGCATGTGGTAGCTTGTCTCATTATTTTCCATTCCACTACCGGCGAATGTCCGCTTTCTTTGAGTTCCCAGTATTTATTCGCTAGTGTTGTTTTTATACGGTGTTTTTTATTTT
Organism: Euprymna scolopes; assembly: GCF_053919585.1. Taxonomy (NCBI): domain Eukaryota; kingdom Metazoa; phylum Mollusca; class Cephalopoda; order Sepiida; family Sepiolidae; genus Euprymna; species Euprymna scolopes. The sequence goes on along the minus strand of NC_136514.1, from coordinate 13,784,531 downwards.
TGAATGTACTTTTGTGGTCATAGTATCGGGTTTTGAAATCTAAGGAAGTCATGCCTATGTAATATTTCTTGTTATTCGGGTTTTCTTTCGCAAATATTGTTGCTTGATAAACTACACTTTTTGTTGGACATTTATTTTGGACTGGGCAAAGTGTGCGGTGTCTACAATTGCATTTATCTTGTTCGTTATTAGTATTTTTATTTATGGTATGGCTGTTCATGTCCGGGGTTGGTTTGTTATTATTATTATTATTATTATTATTATTATTATTATTATTATTATTGTTGTTATTATTATTATTATTATTATTATTATTATTATTATTATTATTATTATTATTATTTCTGCTAGTTTTGGTTTTATTTCTGTCATGGTGTCTACTTTTTATTTTGTTGTTGTTTACATTGTTTTCATTTAGTATTTTGTTATTATGTGCTTTAATTATCATCTCTAAATTTTCGCAACAACTGTAAGATAACTTCAAGGTATTTTTATTGAAGATTTTGTGTAAGGGGTTGGTTGCGGGAAACTATTTTTCAATAAGATCTAGAAATTTCTTGCCAAGTTTTGTTTTCAACATTTGATTGTATGGGGCCGTATACCAAATTATAGTTCTTTTTCTTCTATTTTTTATTTTATTATAGTTGTTGCCACACAAATTCGCGCATAAGCCTGACGAATCCTATCGTGGATGAAACGCAGAATATTCAGTGTAGCTTAATCGCCATATATATTTTATAAATTACTATATATATATATATATATATATATATATATATATATATATATATATATATAGAGAGAGAGAGAGAGAGAGAGAGATTCAGCCACTCTAATGAGTCGTAGACTAAGAAGCACGTGTCAGTGGATAATTTTATTTTAAAAACAATATTATATATATATATATATATATGTATATATATATGTGTGTGTGTGTGTGTGTGTGTGTGTATTTTTATATATAACCTTACGAATATTACTTCTTTTAAATTTTGAAGCTTTCAATGTTTTTGCTGATCATAGTTAGTCTATATAAAAAAATAGTTTGCTAACTTTTTCCGCCAGAGAAAATAATTATCTTTAATTTGTATTCATTCTTTGAATAATAAATGTTGTAAATTGTAATTTACAAAACTTTGACTTTTTCATAAGTATCTATCTATCTATCCATCTATCTATCTATCTATCTATCTATCTATCTATCTATCTCTATAGATATAGCGAGAGAAAGAGAGGAAGAGACGGAGAGGTAGGGAGAAAGAGATAGAGAGGATAGAAGGCGGATTAAGTATCGCTATGATGAATCTCTTCGTAAATAACCGGCATCCTTCACTTTAGCTGCCAGCGAAATGTCGCTACATTGAACGTTGTAATTAATCAAAACCCACATTGAAAATCATAATTGCTTGTAATGATCATAAAATTGCATATTCCATATAATCAACATGGACGAAACTTTCTTGTCTTACGTTTTCATTGTTTTTGTTTTCTCTTACATTTTATTTTTAAGACATTTTGATTTTCATTGATTTTGTCATTTATACGTTTCATTTGTTTTATATTGCGTTTTTATAGGTTTTGCCTTTATGGATTTCGTATTTTATATATTTAGTTTTTATAGAATTTTTGAATAAACATACATAAATATTACAGGCATACTCACACGCAAACACACGCACGCTCACACACGTACACACGTACACACGCACGTGCGCACACACACAACCGTGGCGTACCAGTGTCAGGTGAAAACCTAGCCTCGATGTGAAAATGTTCAGATTACCAAACCGGACTTTCTGTTTTAGTTTAAAATAAATAAGCAAATTGACATGAAACATTTTGAACACGTTTCAGTTTGTTTTTTTTTAACATTTTGAACACGTTTAGTTTTTTTTTTTTTTTTTTTTTTTTACATATTTTAAAGATTTATATATGCATACTAGCAGGCCGTTCGGCGTTGCCCGGTCGTAAAATACGCATAAATGCTATATTTTTATTAATGCATAATTCTTAGTAATTATAAACATAAATACCGTAAGTATTAAACGTAACGTTAAAGCCCTTAAAAGAAAATGAAGTAAAAAAAAAAAAAGCCAAAGAAAAAAAAACAAAAAAACAAAAAAACAAAAAACGGAACGAAACTGAGGTATGTGCATGCGAGTATTATGTGTTTTCTAAGCAGTTCACTTCTTATAAGTAAAAAAGAAAAAATTTTTTCGAGCTGAAATCGAAACCAAAATGTAAAGACAGTGAATCAAGAACGATAGACATTCGATCAGTTTCACACGATATTAAAAAGTGTTTTCAAAACTACTATTCTTAACTTACGGAAGCCGTCATGTTTAACAACCGCGTATGTGCAGTCGGTAAGCAGTTGACAAACAGATAAAAATCCGATAACCTCCGAGTACCAATTTTTCCATGTTTTTTTTCTTTTTTTTGCTCATCCTTACTGGTTGTTTTTCTTTATTATATTTGGTAGAATTATATTGCTTTATTTATTATATTTGGCAGAATTATGTTGGTTTTATTTATTATATTTGGTAGGATTATGTTGTTTTTATTTATTATATTTGGTAGGATTATGTTGTTTTTATTTGTTATATTTGGTAGAATTATGTGTTTTTACATATTATATTTGGTAGAATTATGTAGTTTTTACTTATTATATTTGGTAGAATTATTTGTTTTTATTTATTATATTTGGTAGAATTATGTTGTTTTTAGTATAATATTTAGTAGAATTATGTTGTTTCTACTTATTATATTTGGTAGAATTATGTTGTTTTTATTTATTATATTTGGTAGGATTTTGTTGTTTTTATTTATTATATTTGGTAGAATAATGTTGATTTTACTTATTATATTTGGTAGAATTATGTTGTTTTTATTTATTATATTTGGTAGGATTATATTGATTTTATTTATTATATTTAGTAGAATTATATTGTTTTCATTTATTATATTTGGAAGAATTATGTTGTTTTTATTTATTATATTTGGTAGAATTGTGTTGTTTTTATTTATTATATTTGGAAGATTTATATTGTTTTTATTTATCATATTTGGTAGGAACATGTTGTTTCCATTTATTATATTTGGCAGAATTATGTTGTTTTTACTTATTATATTTGGTAGAATTATGTTATTTTACTTGTTATATTTATTAGAATTATGTTGTTTTTGTTTATTATATTTGGTAGAATTATGTTGTTTTTATTTATCATATTTGGTAGGAACATGTTGTTTTTATTTATTATATTTGGCAGAATTATGTTGCTTTTACTTATTATATTTGGTAGAATTATGTTGATTTTACTTACCATATTTGGTAGAGTTATGTTGTTTTTATTTATTATATTTGTTAGAATTATGTTTTTTTACTTATTATATTTGGTAGAATTATGTTTATATATTATATTTGGTAGGATTATGTTGTTTTTATTTATTATATTTAGTTGAATTATGTTGTTGTTGTTTATTATATTTGGTAGGATTATGCTGTTTTTTTTATTATAATTTGTAGAATTATGTGTATTTTACTTATTTTATTTGGTAGAATTATGTTGTTTTTATTTATTATATTTAGTTGAATTACGTAGTTTTTATTTATTATATTTGGTAGGATTTTGTTGTTTTTATTTATTATATTTGGTAGAATTATGTTGGTTTTATTTATTATATTTAGTTGAATTACGTAGTTTTTATTTATTATATTTGGTAGGATTTTGTTGTTTTTATTTATTATATTTGGTAGAATTAAGTTGGTTTTATTTATTATATTTTGTAGAATTATGTTGTTTTTACTTATTATATTTGGTAGGATTATGTCGTTTTTTGTATATTATATTTGGTAGAATTATGTTAATTTAACTTACAATATTTGGTAGAGTTATGTTATTTTTATTTATTATATTTGTTAGAATTATGTTGTTTTTATTTATTATATTCCGTAGAATTATGTTGTTTTTATTCAATATATTTGGTAGAAGTATATTGTTTTCACTTATAATATTTGGTAGAATTATATTGTTTTTATTTATCATATTTGGTAGAATAATGTTGTTTTTATTTATTATATTTGGTAGGATTATGTTGTTATTATTTATTATAATTTGTAGAATTATATTGATTTTACTTATTTTATTTGGTAGAATTATGTTGTTCTTATTTAATTTATTTTGTAGAATTATGATATTTTTATTTATTATATTTGGTAGAGTTATGTTGTTTTTATTTATTATATTTGGCAGATTTATGTTGTTTTTACATATTATATTTGGGAGAATTGTGTTATTTGTATTTATCATATTTAGTAGAATTATGTTGTTTTTATGTATTATATTTGGTAGAATTATGTGTTTTTGTTTATAATATTTGGTAGAATTATGTTGTTTTTGTTTATAATATTTGGTAGAATTATGTTGTTTTTGTTTATAATATTTAGTAGAATTATGTTGTTTCTATTTATTATATTTGGTAGAATTATGATGTTTTTAGTATAATATTTAGTAGAATTATGTTGTTTTTACTCATTATATTTAGTAGAATTATATTGTTTTTATTTATTATATTTGGTAGATTTGTGTTGTTTTTATTCATTATATTTGGTAGAATTATATTGTTTTTACCTATAATATTTGGTAGAATTATATTGTTTTCATTTATTATATTTGGTAGAATCAATTTGTTTTTATTTATTATATTTGGTAGGATTATGTTGTTTTTATTTATTACATTTGGTAGAATTATGTAGTTTTTACTTATTATATTTAGTAGAATTATGTTGTTTTTATTCATTATATTTGGTAGAATTATGTTGTTTCTAAGTATTATATTTAGTAGAATTATGTTATTTTCACTTATTATATTTGGTAGAATTATGTTTTTTTTATTTATTCTGTTTGGTAGGATTATGTTGTTATTATTTATTATAATTTGTAGAATTATATTGATTTTACTTATATTTTTTTGTAGAATTATGTTGTTCTTATTTATTATATTTGGTAGGATTATGTTGTTTTTGTTTATTATATTTGGTAGAATTATATAGTTTTTACTTATTATATTTGGTAGAATTATGTGTTTTTATTTATTATATTTGGTAGAATTATGATGTTTTTAGTATAATATTTAGTAGAATTATGTTGTTTTTATTTATTATATTTGGTAGGATTATGTTGTTTTTATTTATTATATTTGGTAGAATTATGTTGTTTTTATTCATTATATTTGGTAGAATTATGTTGTTTTTATTTATTATATTTGGTAGGATTATGTTGTTTTTATTTATTATAATTTGGTAGGATAATGTTGTTTTTATTTATTATAATGTGTAGAATTTTGTGTATTTTACATATTTTATTTCGTAGAATTATGTTGTTTTTCTTTATTATATTTGGTAGGATTATGTTGTTTTTATTTATTATATTTGGTAGAATTATGTTGTTTTTACTTATTATATTTGGTAGAATTATGTTGTTTTTATTTATTATAATTTGGTACAATTATGTTGATTTTACTTATTATATTTGGTACAATTATGTTGATTTTACTTATTATATTTGGTAGAATTATGTTGTTTTTATTCATTATATTTGGTAGAATTATGTTGTTTTTATTTATTATATTTGGTAGAATTATGTTGTTTTTATTTATTATATTTGGTAGGATTATGTTGTTTTTATTTATTATAATTTGGTAGGATAATGTTGTTTTTATTAATTATAATGTGTAGAATTTTGTGTATTTTACATATTTTATTTCGTAGAATTATGTTGTTTTTATTTATTATATTTGGTAGGATTATGTTGTTTTTATTCATTATATTTGGTACAATTATGTTGATTTTACTTATTATATTTGGTAGAATTATGTTGTTTTTATTCATTATATTTGGTAGGATTATGTTGTTTTTATTTATTATATTTGGTAGAATTATGTTGTTTTTATTCATTATATTTGGTAGGATTATGTTGTTTTTATTCATTATATTTGGTAGAATTATGTTGTTTTTATTCATTATATTTGGTAGAATTATGTTGTTTTTATTTATTATATTTGGTAGAATTATGTTGTTTTTATTTATTATATTTGGTAGGATTATGTTGTTTTTATTTATTATAATTTGGTAGGATAATGTTGTTTTTATTAATTATAATGTGTAGAATTTTGTGTATTTTACATATTTTATTTCGTAGAATTATGTTGTTTTTCTTTATTATATTTGGTAAGATTTTGTTGTTTTTATTTATTATATTTGGTAGAATTATGTTGTTTTTATTTATTATAATTTTGTAGGATTATGTTGTTTTTATTTATTATATTTGGTACAATTATGTTGTTTTTCTTTATTATATTTGGTAAGATTTTGTTGTTTTTATTTATTATATTTGGTAGAATTATGTTGTTTTTATTTATTATAATTTTGTAGGATTATGTTGTTTTTATTTATTATATTTGGTACAATTATGTTGTTTTTATTTATTATATTTGGTACAATTATGTTGTTTTTATTTATTATATTTGGTACAATTATGTTGATTTTACTTATTATATTTGGTACAATTATGTTGATTTTACTTATTATATTTGGTAGAATTATGTTGATTTTACTTATTATATTTGGTAGAATTATGTTGTTTTTATTTATTATATTTGGTAAGATTTTGTTGTTTTTATTTATTATATTTGGTAGAATTATGTTGTTTTTATTTATTATAATTTTGTAGGATTATGTTGTTTTTATTTATTATATTTGGTACAATTATGTTGTTTTTATTTATTATATTTGGTACAATTATGTTGTTTTTATTTATTATATTTGGTACAATTATGTTGATTTTACTTATTATATTTGGTACAATTATGTTGATTTTACTTATTATATTTGGTAGAATTATGTTGATTTTACTTATTATATTTGGTAGAATTATGTTGTTTTTATTTATTATATTTGGTACAATTATGTTGATTTTACTTATTATATTTGGTACAATTATGTTGATTTTACTTATTATATTTGGTAGAATTATGTTGTTTTTACTTATTATATTTGGTAGAATTATGTTGTTTTTATTTATTATATTTGGTAGGATTATGTTGTTTTTATTTATTATAATTTGGTAGGATAATGTTGTTTTTATTAATTATAATGTGTAGAATTTTGTGTATTTTACATATTTTATTTCGTAGAATTATGTTGTTTTTCTTTATTATATTTGGTAGAATTATGTTGTTTTTATTTATTATATTTGGTAGAATTATGTTGTTTTTATTTATTATAAATTGTAGGATTATGTTGATGTTACTTATTTTTTTTGGTAGAATTATGTTGTTTTTATTTATTATAATTTTGTAGGATTATGTTGTTTTTATTTATTATATTTGGTACAATTATGTTGATTTTACTTATTATATTTGGTACAATTATGTTGATTTTACTTATTATATTTGGTAGAATTATGTTGTTTTTACTTATTATATTTGGTAGAATTATGTTGTTTTTATTTATTATATTTGGTAGAATTATGTTGTTTTTATTCATTATATTTGGTAGAATTATATTGTTTTTACTAATAATATTTAGTAGAATTATATTGTTTTCATTTATTATATTTGGTAGAATTATGTTGGTTTTTTTTATTATAATATGTAGAATTTTGTGTATTTTACTTATTTTATTTGGTAGAATTATGTTGTTTTTCTTTATTATATTTGGTAGGATTTTGTTGTTTCCATTTATTATATTTGGTAGAATTATGTTGTTTTTACTTATTATATTTGGTAGGATTATGTTGTTTTTATTTATTATATTTGGTAGGATTATGTTGTTATTATTTATTATGTTTTTTTACTTATTATATTTGGTAGAATTATGTTTATTTATATATTATATTTGGTAGGATTATGTTGTTTTTATTTATTATATTTAGTTTAATTATGTTGTTGTTGTTTATTATATTTGGTAGGATTATGTTGTTTTTATTTATTATACTTTGTAGAATTATGTGTATTTTCCTTATTTTATTTGGTAGAATTATATAGTTTTTATTTATTATATTTGCTAGGATTTTTTTGTTTTTTGGTAGAACTATGTTGTTTTTGTTTATTATATTTGGTAGGATTATATTGTTACTTCCAGATGTGTCCAAATATGTTATCAATATTACAGGCTTATCTTTTGACTCAGCCAATCCTCAACAAAATCAGTTTGAATTATCATTATCAATATTTTACTTTCGAGATTTTAATCCGCTGTATTCATTTTGTTTTTCTGGCTGAAATGGATTTCACAGCGGCACGCCTCAAAAATCAATGTAGTGTCTGTATCGATCACGCAATGTCAGTGGAAGGACGTCGTTAGTTTATTGGCGTTTAATTACATTTTTTTCAACCTTTAAGCATTGATCTCCTGTGTGTGGCCATACAAGTCAACAGTCAAATCTGAGTTCGAAACTTCGTTACTGGATAATATTTGAAATTTTCCTGGTAAAACCATGCGTAAAAATATGTTGGGCTCGAGAATCGATTTGAACGGACATCAGAAACCTACTTTCTTCATCTGTTTTCTTTCGATAACCTTTTCTTCAATTCCAAAAACAAGTTTTTTTTGCACCCCGTCAGAGAGAGAGAGAGAGAGAGAGAGAGAGAGAGAGAGAGAGAGGGGGGGGTGGATTCACGGATAGTGCACTAGGTTAAATGTGGTAACAATATTCCATGTGTGAATGGTAACTTCTAGAGATATAGGATTCTAGAGATGTTAGAAGTTTACTATCCCTGTAGAGGGCATCCGTCTTCTTTGCAACAGACTTGGCAGTGTCTTTTTTGCCCCCTCTTCTATAGGGAGACGTATGATTGGTGCACTAAGCCAATAGTGGTAACAATATTTCATGCGTGAGCAAACGGTTATTTTGTAGAAATATAAGATACTAGTGGTATGAAAAGTTTACTAGCATTGTAGAGGGCGCACATCTTTTTGCCGCAGACTTGGCAGCGTCGTCTACGTATTTTCTAATGACAAAATACAGCTTGCATCTTGATCCTTCATGAACAAATTTCATTATTATCTTGTGTTTTTTTTGTTTGTTTGTATCGTTTTTTTGTTTTTTCAGATAAGTAATAATACAGGGCGTCCCAAAAGAAGCTGAATTGATTAAATATAAGAAAAAACAATAGAAGAGGCAAACTAGCGAAAAAAAATTTTTTTTTTTAGGGCATCCAAAGCAACACTAACAAAGTCGTCATGAATCGTTACACCATCGAGGAGAAGATATTAATCGTAGAGTTATACTTTCGGTTGAATTCAAATTTCAAATCCGTCGGCATCTTTTGGAACACCCCTATCTCGTATTAAGAATCTGTTACCCTGGCAACCAATTGATCGAAAGAGACAGATTGTTCCTTTGATGGTTAATGTGATTGAGTTCAGTTGTTGATCTACAAGCGGATATTCAACAAATTAGAAATATGTGATAAATATATGACTAGAAAATCGTGTCGCTTGAATTGGCCATTTTTATTTTCTTTGGCATTTTTTTTTTTACTGTTTTTTTTTCTAGTTCAGTGAAGGAAAAATCCTTCCAGATTAAAACCATTTATATTTTTGTCTCAATCGAGAGTGCCCCATTTTGGGGCAACTGTATTTTCGTACATGTTAAAAAGGTGCTGGGCTGAACGAGTAAATTAACGTCTCTTTCAATGATATTATGATTTGTATTGAATTATGTAGCACAATATTACTTTCTGAATATTTATTAGTACTTATTAATTTTCCCCATTTGGGACAGTTCTATATTTAAACACAATAAAGTCATATTTGCTACATCTTATTATTGCATGTTATTATTTTTTTTTCTTTCCAAAACTAATCTTTTGCACTATCCAGAAATAAAATACCAGTTTCATCAAAACATATTTGATTATTCAATATATTTATCATTCCGTGTAATTTTCACGGGTCCCGCTAGGTTTGTTAATATTAGGTCGTAAATTTTCGTTAGTACTGTTTTGAGATACTTTAATCAGTGTATGCCATATATATATATATATATATATATATATATATATATATATATATATATATATATATATATATATATATATATAAACAGATGTGTGTGCCACAGACGATTTCTGATTGGTTAATCCAATAATCACATCTCCTAAAAAACTATGGTTCCTACGCTCTTACCTTTACCATAAAATATTATGGCTTTATTTATTGTCCATCTTGGAAGGGTTTAATTTTTTCATAACTTGTTATTTACAAATTTAAAAAATACGAAACTTACACAATCTAACAATCCAACCTACGATATCACGGCCGCCATTCTGGTGCTAGCCGCAGACACGTACACACAACACGAAAACAATGTTTTGAAAATCTAGCAAAAATTAATTTTCCTGAAAATTTTTTTAAAAGAATTTTTAAAGCTAGAAAGATAAAATTTAAAAATACTTATTTTTATATAAAACGCGCGTTCACTCGTGGTCTTTTCATTTCGGGTTTGTATTACTGTACACATAGATTCGAAAAAGTTGTCAAAAAACAAATATATAACAAATAAATGTTATCAAAGGCAGGATAAGTTACTTTTCTACCAAACTGGATATATTTTTCGTGTTTTTATTCAATGTAACATATTTATTCAGCTCGAAAAACGGGTTTGTATTACTGTACACATAGATTCGAAAAAGTTGATAAGATACGAAACAATATGCATAATATAAACACAGCACGAAAACACGCGCACACACGCACACACACTCACGTCCACTACCGTCCTTGGCTACGTCACGTTGTTATGGCAACACGATAAACTTGATTTTCTTCATTTCTACGCAAATATTACGCAAATATAAATCATATAGAATATCTGTATGAATATAATTACACGTAATAGTTGAATAAAGATGATCATCGTATAAGAGAACCGAAAAAAAAAACTAATAGGGAATTAATTAAAAACGATAAAAAATATGCACATTAGCTAGATCTTTTGTAGATGAATGCAATTCCACGACTTATAAATAACAAAGTTGTATTTTCTTTTTAAATAAATAGAAAAAAGGGGTGTTGATAAGACTATCAATACACACAAAAAATATAGATTTATTTTTGGGTAAAGTTCCCCCGGGTTTTCCTTTCACTTCAGTAAATAATGGTCTTTTGTTATATATATGGCGTACTATTATCCTTATATATATGATGTTTATGTTTATATATATATATATATATATAAGTGATAATGTTTGTGTGTGTCTGTGCGTCTGTGTGCATTTCCCTACGCTAAAACTCTGTCAATTTTAAGCCTACAGATTCGATATTTGATATACAGGGTACTGAGATTTGGGAAAATCGATGTGATAGATTTTCGACAGAAATTTGGCGATTAAGTGGTCAATATTCAACAATTTGACCTTTGAGAACTCTACCAAACTCCTCCTACAATTTAGGGTCTAAACACGTGATATTTTATATATAGATTCCTTGGACATGGATCTAACTTATTAACTTTACTTGATCCCTAAACAATAAATGTTAAGAGGTCATAATAGGGGTCAAAGTTTAAAAAAATTGACCGTTTTTTTTTCCTCAGCATACACTTCAAAACACCTGGGCAACGCCGGGCACCGATTGCTAGTATATATATATATATATATATATATATATATATATATATATATATATATATATATATATATATATAGTAAGTTATAAAATATATATGGCGATTAAGCTACACAGAATATTCCGCGTTTCATCCACGCTTATGCATCCATAAGCCTGAGGAATTCTAGCGTGGATGAAACGCGGAATATTCTGTGTAGCTTAATCGCCATATATATTTTATAACTTACGACCTAGCTCTACTTACGTATTGAGCACTGTTGAAGTAAATACTTATTTTACGCATAAATTTATACTTTGGTATATTAATTTATGTGATTAAATGAAGTAGTTATATGTATATATATATATATATATATATATATATATATATATATATGTTTTTATTTTTTTTTGTTAGCGATACTCTTTGAACGAATTCAATTATTTATACGAAAGTGCATTTTTACCTAAATGCGAGTTGGGTATAATTTTCCCTTTGACCAATTTGGTACCCCCTAAATGGGGAGCGGCATATATATATTATTTTTAAAATAAATTTAAAATAAATTATATTTTAAGAATAATATATATGTGTGTGTGTGTGGTGTGTGTGTGGTGTGTGTGTGTGTGTGTGTGTGTGGTGTGTGTGTGGTGTGTGGTGTGTGTGTGTGTGTACTAGCAGAGAGACGCGACGTTGCCCGGGATTGAATGAGGATTAACGAATATTTCACAATCCTATATTTTTATTGTCATCGAAATCAGTAAAATCGTTTATTTTTCAATCAAATCGATTGATTGACTGCTCTAACTGGGGACCCATCATGGTGCACTGGGAGGAAGCCTAACATGCCTCTTCACAGTGATTTAGTCCACAATACATTGTAGTCTACATTGCACTGTAGAGAACATACTGTTGATTTTATAAAATTATTTTATATATATAACGGCTCGAAGTAAAGTTTAAAATGCAAAAGTCAAGTATGATGGTTCAATTGTGCTCCAAACAGAAGCATTCATTTTGAACGTGCCCCTGTCATATCAAAGAACCTACTTTTAATTTTACATGTCGGGCCTTTCTGCTTGTGTGGCATAAAACTTCTCAAATGAATTTGTGGTGTTGGGCCGTATAAGGTATTAAAATTATTTTCGATTATCGATTTTCAATACTTATCAAAGATATTTTGACACGAAACCTATTTAAGAACACTGTCAAATAAATAAAGTACATTTGAGTGAATTTTTTAAAATTCCTAGTCCATAGGGAACGAACTCATACAGACACATATACACACACACAGACACACACACACAGACACACACACACAGTTTCTTTCATTTGATAGTAGAGATACCACTAGGTATGTATATATGTTTATATATTTGTACATTATTATAGATTTTTATTTCTACACACATATTTTTGCCAAGAATAATAGAAAAAAATATACTAAAATACAGCTATACCTTTTTATTGAGCACTGTTTGGTTGGTTGGTTGGTTGTTTTTGTTTTACAGCATATTAACCCTTTTCAGGTTATTTAATGCCGAATCCAGCGATTTTGAAGAAACATTTTTAATAGAATATGTTTTTTTTTTTTCAAGTTAGTTTCTATTTAACCCATAGTTGGGACCCTAACAGGTACTACCACTCCGGGTCAGAGTGAACCTGGAAGCAATGGCAATTAAAGGGTGGCTCCACAGCTGGGGCCTCACCATCGGATATAGTTTAAGGTCATATCCAGGACCTGAGCACTGTTTTATAAACACTGTAGCTTCACGGGATTAACACCTATGAACAAACAACCCTACAAACGCAATATTTGTATTGACAAGATTCACTCTTAAACTAATTAACTGATCATTATGAATTTTGGAATGCAGTTGCAAGGCGCAAAGTGCTATGATTTTGGCTATATTTAGTTTATGCAAAAGGGTTAAAGAGAGGATGGGGGCCTTCAAAAAAATTACTACTTATTGAATACGTGTGTGTGTGTGTGTGTGTGTGTGTGTGTGTGTGTGTGTGTGTGTGTGTGTGTGTGTGTGTGTGTCGTTGGGGCACCCTGTTAGTGTCACACTTCTTAGCAATGCTAAACTTTCGAGCTATGAGACACACTTTTTGTAAGTGTTTTCTTTCTTTTAATTTTAGAATTAAAGAACTGAAAAAAACTATACACATCAAACTTGGACGTCTTCAAGTCCAACATAAACAAACTCCTGACAAACCGCCCCCCCCCTTAAGTAAGACACTCTATCAAAACCCCCAATACTAATGAGTACTCCCATACTATCTCATTGATTAATGTACACGCGATAACCCTTATCCCTGAGTGGCCTTCGGGCCTTGATAAGTGGTGACCCACATGTAAAAAAAAAATATAATATTAAATTTGCTTGCCTTTGGTACAAGTTATTTGTTATATTTTTTGTTGATATCTTTTTGTGCTATTAACTATACTACAGTATTGTCTGAAAATATATTTGCAGAGGAGTTAGGTTGAGTTTTCTTTTTAGCACTTTGCTTCTCAAAAATCAACAAGCCTTTTTGCCAAGAGCTAAGTGTAGTATCTGTTTTGATGCTACATTTAATCTTTTGTTTTCGGTCAGTGTAGAAAAAATTCTTCTAGATTGGGCAATTTTTTTTAATTCCCTCCCAATTCAGGGTGCCTTTGTTTGCAGTGTTACATTTTACCTTACATTAAAAGCCGCAATTTTGTTTAACTTTGCCCTCGAGGGGAATCAAGTAAATAGGGACTTTGGGCTAAGACTAGAGTGTAGTATCTGTTCTGATGCTACGCTCAAGTTAATTTGTCCTTAGTCAATGGAGGGGACCCTTCTATACTAAGGCAATTTTTATTTTTGCCTACTTCCTGAGTGCCCCTTTTTGGGGAGCTAGTTTCTCCCCCACATTAAAAACGACCTTGTGTCACATATTGCTCTCGTGAGGAAGCAATTAAATAGCAACAGGAACACGAAAAGAAAGGAAAAAAAGGATAACTCCATTTTTCTTTCTTTTTTTTTTCTTCTTAAATGATTTTTTAAATATATTAATTTTTTTCGATTAAAATCTTTTTTAAACAATTAACTCTTGAGATTTTGTCATCTTGCGAATTGATTATTCTCCCGTTTCATTTTTTTAAATGCGTCCTTAGATCATAAGGAGAGCCTCAGTCGGTCTGTCATACTTTAGTTTGAAATAGCATTTTCATCGATCAACGTTAAAAATGGACGTATCTTATTTTAGCTGTATCCAAGCACGTTTCTATATATATATATAAAAAAAAGAAAGCAAAACAACGCTGTCCATCGATTGTCTATTGATAGTAAATCCCATCAACATTCACTATAGATGGGTTGAACTTGCTTCCCCCAAAGGAGGAAGTTTCATGGGAATATAAAGTTCACAAGCAGTTCCCAGTCGTATGTATATTCCATTTAGGGGAGATAACAACGTTAGGTCTTTGTAGTTTTCACAGGGAAATGTCGACGTCCTCCTACATACAGCACCAGGTATTCTAGAAAAATATTTTTTTTTACTCTGAATTAGAAAAAAAAAATTTTTTTTTACTCTGAATTAGAAAAAAATATTTTTTTTTACTCTGAATTAGAAAAAAATATTTTTTTTACTCTGAATTAGAAAAAAAAATTTTTTTTTTACTCTGAATTAGAAAAAAATATTTTTTTTTACTCTGAATTAGAAAAAAAAAATTTTGTGGGCGATGATCTATAAATTTTAGATTCACTGATGATTTATTTTTTTATCGTTACTACTAGCAGTAGAAGATTTTGTTTCAAACGAAACAAAATTTAAAAACGACAAAAGAATCGTTTTTGGCATCGGAAAACAAGCAAGTATAAAAAAAAGGAACAATATTAAATATTTTTCAAGAAAAAAATGACAAATCCCTGCAAAATGATTAATTTTTCTTCACAACACAATTAAGACAATCTTACATGATTATAATAATCTCCAGACAGTACGGGCGTCCTTCCTTTCTTGTTTAAATTTTATTTTTGTTCCAAAGGAAACCACTTATCAAGGCCTGGAGGCCATCCGAGGATAAGAGTTAATGAGTGTACAGTAGTCAATGGGAAAATGTCGTAGCAATCGTTAGTAGTGGGAATTTGGTCATTTCGATTACTTAAGGGGATGGCTCATCAAGAACTTGTTCATGTAGGATTTTAAGGCGACCATATTGTAGTCAGCTCGAGAGCAGGAAAACAGAAGACAGTTCCACAGGTGTGCAGTTCTAAGAAAGAAGCTTTATTCATGGAATCTACATTTAGGTTTAGGCACAGATAAAGAATGAGGGAACTTATTGATAGTTGTTACAGCTAGACGAGTGTTTTTTTCGTGAAAGTCAGGCCAGAGGGGCCCTAAATTGGAGCTCAGGCGAGCACTTGCCATGAAAATAACGATAAAGCAGAGACAGGCTCATAACGTCTCATCTGTGAGAAAGATCTTGCAGAGAAGAGAAAAGTGTATCCCCCATTAGACTACAAAGTTTATTTTGAACGTTGTCAAGGCAGGATAAGCTGCTTCTAGCAGCCCTGTCCAGATGTGACAATAGCACTCCATCATTGGCTCTTATGCAGGTAGAGAATTGCATCAGCAGTGAGATATCTACTGGAACAGTAGGACGATCCCACCATTTTTTTTCAGCCTTAGTAACGGATTTAATGTACCTGTTCCATCTCAGATCAGGAGTAACGGTCAGACTTGGAAGTTTGTCAAAACATGGAGCCTCCCCAAGACGAGAGCCATTCATTTCAATTGATGCCAGATAATAAAGTCGCATTCCTGTCTGTTTGTTTGTTCACAGGTTGATTAATATATACAGAAGGTGCACTGTTTCAAAAATTAATTTTCATACTTAAAACGGACATTTATACATTTATATTTCAGCATGATTTCTATGCATATTCTATGTATTCAAAGGAAATATACATTCAATGAGTAACATTACATATAAGAAAATCTATTGTAATGATTAGCTCCATGCTATTAATTAATCGTGGTAATAAAATCGATTCTTCGTTCTATTTAGAAACATTATTTAAAGTTTATTTATTTAATCTATTTTTAATTTAATTTATATTTAATTTATTTTCAATTATTATCAGGCTACACCAGCTGTCTTTAAAAACGGGAGTGATTTTATTTATTTAAGCTGTGAGAGTTATTTCCCTTTTTAAACTATTTCCCGTTTAATTTTCATAAATAAAAGTTGATGTATTTTATGCTTCCATAAATCCAACATGTGATCCACTTTCAGAAACATTGTAAGAAATTTAAAAATTCGGTGCATCTTATATAGTATAGGACTAAACCCTCCGCCCACCAAATGTCTCAACCTGGCAACACAGGGTATATACAGCTAGTATGAAATAAACGTTTATAAAGAATAAGAGATCAAAGAGGCAGAGAACGATCCATAGAAAGAAGGTGGTTGTCTATAAGGAGAAAGTGCACGTTGGTTTCGATTGGCGCCACATGCTTTTGCGCGTGTGTACGAACTGCGTATATGCGTTCGGTTATTAGCGAATGTGTATATACTGGTGCCGTGTTCAGTACTTCGTGAAAGTCTCTCGCTGGGTCCATCGAGGCCCTTTGACCAGCAAACAAAACTAGCTTTTAATGACGCAATCACATGCGTCGGGTAGAGACAATAAATGTTAAATATCAAGGCAATGTGTACCGAAAAAACATTTTGACAAGAAGATGTGCACCTGGCAACGAGATAGAAGGTCAAATTGTCAAGAGGTCAAATAATTGTTGGATGTAATAATTTTAGGTTCTCTACAGTTTTGTGCTAAAATGTATTGTGGACTAAGTGCCTGTGGGGAGGCATGTGAAGATTCCTTCCTGTGTACCCTGGTGTCCCCGACTAAAGCAGGAAATCCATCGATTTGATTGAAACATGGGCGATTTCACCAATTAAAATTAATGTTTACTTAATATTTAAAAACCAACAAGGTATGTTTTATTCGATTGTTAACTTTCATAATTAACCATCACATGCATCAATTAAACGAAAGGCTAAGACCAAAAGTGTGGTTAACACTCTTATTAACAGTTGGTTATTGTGAAAAACCAACAACGTACATTATATAAAACTATAAAATATATTTAGTTATTACTCTATCCTTAAGATAGGAACATTGCTCACTCGATGGGAGAGATTCTTAGTTTTATAATATGGACATTTAATAAATAAATTCATATAAAAGATGAGTTTCATTTATTTTATTGCGGACTGTTATCCTCCTCTTTTAGTTGTTGTTTCACGACGTTTCGGCTAACTATTCCTCTGACTTTCGTCAGGTTGTTAATACGATGGGATAGAAACTCCGAATCTTCTAATTGCATCCTCAACAATTACTGCCTTCCATAGTTGTTGTCGTCTCACCACGTTTTGGCCAACTAAGCCTCTGGCCGGCTTTGGGTAGGATTGAAACCGCTATCTTCATACAATTCTCACCGGGAATGGCCGGTATGACGTAAAATGTTTCCCTGTAAAAATTCTTCTTTTTATCTATAAGACAAGAAAGGCTATGTTTAAGATCGTCAAACCGAAATATCAGCTGACGTTATATTGTAAACAAATACTGGCGAAATTTGATAAACGACATTATCATTGTTACTTTTTTATTTATTATTTATTTTTATGCTAATTCGTCCACTGGCAAATTATTCCTTGTAATAATAATAATAATAATAATAATAATAATAATAATAATAATAATAATAATAATAATAATAATAATAATAATAATCGTATAATATTCAATAAATGATTGATTCTCCTCACTTAAGAAATAAAATATCGGTTCTTGCTATTTTATCAATTTATTGTAATTTTTTTATTATTATCTTATTTTATATTCCCGGCATTTCTTGCGATGGAAAAAAAAACACGCATACGCATTTTTTTTTTCTTTGTCAAGTGAGAAAAATTGGAAAACAAAACAGTCGATAAAGGCGGACATTTTGATTCTTCATTTTAATTTTCAAGGAAGCAAGAAAAAAAAAGAAAGAAGGAAAAAATTTAATCGTTTTAATTATTTGAGTTTTGACATGAACAGAACCGAATGTCTTACGGTTAAATTCATATTTTCATTTCGACAAAAGATATGAAGCAAATAAATTAGAAAAACGATATTTTTTTTTAAATTTTTATTTTTCTCTTAAACGTTAATTTGCTGTGTGATTTAAATTGCGGCGATAATTGGAATTCATCATATAATTAAGAAATTGTTTTGAAGGTGTTCCATGATACAATCATTAATATGGGAAAAAGACCCGGATAATATATATATATATATATATATATATATATATATATATATATATATATATATATATATATATATATAGTCATTCAATGAATTTAGACATTTATGACGTGAAATGTTTGAATTTCAAATCAAAAGATTTTTATTATTCTATATAAGACAAAGAATACATTTGAAATATTATAACTCCTTATCCTATAAGATTTCAATGTTTACCATCTCTTTAGTGGAGAAAATATTAGCAAATAATTATAATGGTTTACACCTTATTTGCTAAAGTCAGTGAAACATGGAAAATCATAATTAAAAGTTGTTTAAGTATTTAAATGTTATAGAGTAAGGGAAGTTAATGAAAAGGATATGAAAATCCACCTCCAAATTGCATGGTAAAATCCGAAGTGAATGTCTTTGATAGCAGTGTTGTAAAATGATCCAAACTGTATTTTGAGTAATCCACATCATAATGTAATGATCCGATGTAGGCATTTCCTTGGAGCAATTTCCGATATATATATACATATATATATATATATATATATATATATATATATATATATATATATAGAGAGAGAGAGAGAGAGAGAGAGAGAGAGAGAGAGAGAGAGAGATCCGGTGAATGTGTTTATTAATAAACTTATAAGTTGATATATTTTATTCTGAAGTATATATATCTATATATATAAAATGTAAATTTGGTTCGTTAAAAGTGAATAAAACCATATTTCTACGTTACCAATTTATTTGAAATTTTCAGACAACCCATATTTAGAGTCGAAGGATGTTTTTATGTCATTAAAATAAATTTACCTCGCGAATTATTAAAATATTAAATAAAATATAAATATTTTTCGAAGTCGTTTCTGCGAGACTTGCCCGGTTTTATTTCTGGTAACTTCCGTTTCAACTACTCTCGAATTACCAGACAAGTAAAAAACAAACAAACTTACTCATGCAGAGAGTGATCCGTGCTGAAATAATAATGTTATTATTAAAAAGCCATTCTTAACATGGGGAAGGGAGGGTGTTTTGTACCTATTCTGTACTTTAACCTTACAATTGAATAAAAAACATATCATAAAACTTTAATTAAACGTGGAAATACGATTTAAAAAAATAGCGCGGATCACTCTCTGCATTAGCACACACACACAAAAAAAATAATAATCCCATATTTTAAAAATTTAAATTCATTTATGTACTTACCAATTTTTTAATTTTAAATTCCTTTAATGTTAAGGTTTTTCACTCATGAAACATTACGCTTTAATTGTTTAGTTTCTTTTCACGGCATTGTTTACATAAAAAAGTTTGTTTTAACTTTTTCTAAACTGTTTCATTTTTACGACATGCCTCAACGTATTATAAACACCCTAACCTCCCCATGTTAAAAAAAACGCCCTTTCATAAACTTCGAAAGCCGTTCTTAATATGGGGAAGTTAGGGTGTTTATAATATGCTGGGCGAGTCGTAAAATTAACGAAGTTGCTATCTATTATTTATTGCAAAAATTGCTTGAAATTTATTTATTTGACAAAAAAATATTACATTTTGGTACTCCTTGGGTGTTGAGTTCCATGGCGACCAGCAGAAAAAAAATTATAGTCGCTCCCTTAGTCCCCCACCCCACTCCGCACGTAACATATTTTATTTACTGACGTTGCCGTAACTAAACGATTATTTGTCACATTTACAAACATTTATTTATTTTGAAAAAAGTTTTACTTTTTATGAATATTAAAAGAAAAATGGGTACTCATGCAGAGAGTGATCCATGCTGAAATAATAACGTTATTATTTAAAAAGCCATTCTTAACATGGGGAGAGGAGGGTGTTTTGTACCTATTCTGTACTTTAACCTTGCAATTGAATAAAAATAAAAAAACATATCATAAAACTTTAATTAAACGTGGAAATACGATTTAAAAAATAGCGCGGATCACTCTCTGCATTAGCACCGAAAAATGTTACTAAACATTTATTAATAATTTCTCACTTTTACAAACATTTGATTTTAAATTTCTTTTTAAATGACGACTTTTACCGACTTTTTTTTTTAAATACCCCCCCCATGGTGTTTATTCCGAAATCCGTTGTTAACATGGAGAGGTTGAGGGTGTTTATTCTGAAAGTCGTTCTTAACATTTGTGGAGGTGGACCTAATGTAAAAAAATAAATAAATTAATTAATTAAAAAAAACTAAATCATTTACTGATAACTTCTCACTTTTACAAATATTTTTTAATTTACATGCGCGGATGAACAAATTGTTGAATAGTGCGAAAACAAAACGTTTTTGTAATAAACTTCGGTATAATTTTTGGGGTAAATATTTACATTTAGGTCCACCTCCACAATTTTCTTTTTTAAATGACGACTTTTATTGATAAATAAATTTACTTCTCCGCAACTTTTATTGATAAATAAATCTACTTCTCTGCCACGGGCACTAAACCCCTCCTTTTTTTAATAGTATTTTCGGGTGGGTATGCTGACAACAAATATCAGTTAAATTTTGCAAATAGCCCCCCACCCTCCAAAAGTGGTGTTTATTCCGGAAGCTGTTCTTAAGATGAGGAGGGTGGGGAAGGGGGTGATTATAAGGTGGACCTAATCTAAAAAAAAACAAAAAAAACAAGTTTTTTATGCGCACATAAGCAACTATTTTTTTTATTAACTTTTTTAAAAACTTTTTTATTTAAAAATTAGTAAATTTCAATGAATAGAATAATAAATCATTTATCATTAATATGTGTTTTTGGTTTTGTGTTGAATGAAACTTTTTTTTTCATTACAACAATAATGAACCAATTTAAATCTTCCGGCATGCGTTTAATGGTTACGAAATTATCAATAAATCGTTTAGTTACTAAGCCAACATCAGTAAATAAAAAAAATGTTACGTGCGCATGCGTTAGCCTTGACTAGGGGGGCGCTAAGAGAGCGACCATTAAATAATTATGCTGGTCGCCATGGAACTCAACGTATCTAACCAAAAGCGTAGTTTACCAGGCCACAATATTTGCGAAAGAAACCCCGAATAACAGGAAATATTACGTAGGTATGACTTAGATTTCAAAACTCGATATTATGACCACAATAGTATATTCAACAATAAAAAAACAACGCTAGCAAATAAATACTGGGAACTCAAGGAAAGTGGACATTCGCCGGTAGTCGAATGGAAAATAATAAGACAAGCTACCACGTGTAGATACCTGGATGACCCATGTAGATTATGACTTCATGAAAAATTTGCTATCCTGTACTTTAAAGAACCCCAGCATCTATTAAACTGTAGAAGAGAAATAGCGAACAACCGTGTTCACAAGATAAAATTTATTCTAGGATAGCGATACAAAATAATTTTAAAACTAACAAAAACAATAGAAAATAAACAAATAAATTAAATAAACATGAATATACATAAACGATCACACATATATGTATGTATATATATGTATATATATAGACGTATATGTATGTATATATATGTATATATATGTGCATATATGTATGTACATATATATATATATTTATATATAAACTAATATAAAAAAAACCCTAACCTAGATTTAAAACAGGTCAAGAAACTAGATATCCAGGCTAAATAGAGCACACACAAAGGAACAGGTCAACCAGAGGTCAAATAGGCCTTTGCCCGATAAGTGCATGTTCATTGGCTGATAGGAAGGGCGCGATGGATACGAGAAAGCTGATTGGCTTACTAAAATTTTAATAGAAGGTATATTAAAAACGACAGACAACCACAAAATTCGCGCATAAGTCTGAAGAGTCCTAGAGTGGAGTAAACGCGGAATATTCAGTGTAGCTTAATCGCCATATATATTTCATAACTTACTAACTAGCTCTACCTACTTATTGAGCACTTTTGAAGTAAATACTTAAAGTTTACGCATAAATTTATACTTTCGTATATCAATTTTATGTGAGTAAATGAAGTAGTTATATATATATATATATATATATATATATGCGTGTGTGTGTGCGTGTGGTGTGTGTGTGTTTGTGTGTGTATGTATATATATATATTATTGGGACACTATATATACATATATATATATATATATATATATATATATATATATATAGTGTCGTAATAAATATTGTCTCTTCAGCTCTCACATTCACAATTGAGCACTTTGTTTTTTTTTATCGCCTCCTATATATATATATATATATATATATATATATATATATATATATATATATATATTGTTTGGTTGTTGAAATCACACATACACACGCATACATATATATATATATATATATATAATTATTTACTATAATAATTATTAAATACCTACAGACAGTAGTGTTTCACCCTTTCAGGAATCATCAGTGCAGGATGTAAGGATTAACACCAGTCGATAGATTCGCACCCGGCAACAGAA
The DNA here is from genome assembly GCF_053919585.1 of Euprymna scolopes. Classification (NCBI taxonomy): domain Eukaryota; kingdom Metazoa; phylum Mollusca; class Cephalopoda; order Sepiida; family Sepiolidae; genus Euprymna; species Euprymna scolopes. The sequence continues at coordinate 13,761,212 of NC_136514.1, read as the reverse complement.
ATCATCTCTGTCTTTGTTAGCAAAGACCTAATGTATTCGGCTATCGTTAATCCCGAGAAATACTGTTGAAATTGTAACATTTATTTTTAAATGCTTTTTAACATTTGTCAGAGTGATCTTATCATTATATGATGATTTGCACATAAGAGCTAAATTG
>NC_136514.1:13751055-13756055 GCF_053919585.1 Euprymna scolopes | reverse complement strand
ATTATTGAGTGGGCAAAGATGTTTGTTATTACAATTACAGTTAGTTTGGGGTTTAATTAGGAAGGATTTCTTGGACTGATTTAATTTTTTGTTATTAGATGTTAAGATTCTTTGTGTTAAATTAGGCATTGTTGAATAAGAAATCGTGATCGAGTTTTTATTAAAAATAGAACTATATCTGTGTGGGTATTTGAAAGAGTTTTGTACAATTTTGAAGAATTCTTTAGGTATATTAGTTTTGACATTTACGCTAAATCGAGGATTAAACCAAATATTTTTCTTTCTCCTGATGCGACTGGGTAGGTTAGAGGTATTACGATTAGTATTTTGGTTTTGATTATATCTGTAGACTGGTTCATTGTTATTGATAGCGGCAGATCTTGTTATTTGAACTGGTTTCTTGCGAGTCATATTGTGCGTGATTACAGATTTAAGGCGGCCAGCAGGAGGAGCATAATGATTGTATTTAATCTTTTCATTGTGCCCTGAGTTCCTTAAGGCATTATTGAAGAAAGTAGCATTTTGATTAAAAGATTTTTATCGGTAGAAAGAGCAAAAATTCTTCTAGAGAAAGATGGTACTATAGATTTTATAATTGAGTTGGGGTGGTTAGAAGATTTATGGACGTATAAAAGCGTAAAGTTGGATTTATGATAGGGGCTATAAGTTTCGGTGTTAAGATTAAGTGTAATCTAGAAAATTTGAAGTTTTTTTGTTTGGTTCGATAATTATAGAAAGGCCAAAGTTATTAAAGAAGATATGTAATATTTTAATTGTTCTGTTGTACTCTCTTGGCCTGGCTGTTGTAGTAAAAAGTATATATATATATATATATAAGGCCACTCTTTTGCTGAAATTCATTCAAAAACCCAGCACAAACATTCAAAATAAAAAAGGATCTAAATTGCACCTCCAGATATGTAGTATATGCACTAAGATGCACAACATGCAACAAATCCTACATAGGCGCCACCAAAAATTTCAGCAATAGAGTGGTCTTACATAAGAGCAACATCAAAATTGCAGATAACAGACACCCCTATGTTTCAAAACACGTACACACATGCAGTGGAAACAGCTTCAAAATAATGCCAATCTTCCAAACAGACAATTATTTTTATTTACTTACACAGGAAAAAAACTTCATCACTAGATTCACTCCTGAACTGAACAGAACCTAATACCATCACACAAAAGCATGAAATGCAAGGTACACTCGCATGCTCACCCATACACATACATATATACACACCCACACATAAATCAGAACCGACACATTAAAACACACACACGTGCGCGCATACAACCACACACAGACATAACCCCCTATCTCTAATACAACACACTGAACAATACCAACCCTACTTAATCTCGAAACCAACAACACTAGGAGACACCTGGAACCATAGTATAATATCTGTTCCAACACCTTGCTCCCTCCTCAGTCAGTGGAGGAGAACCCCCTCATGACTGAAACGACTATCATCCCTTCTATCATCCCCCTCCCATACCTATACCCCCTCCAATGAGGGAACAAAATCTTCCCAACACTAGGAACCGATCCTGGGTCTGGCCATACCCACATGGGGAGACAAATAAATAGAAACATTAAAAAATCCCCTATTTTAAATACACCCCTCTTTCTAAACAAACATAATATAAGGAATACCCGAAAAGACTAAAACGAAAAATCACAATACTAAAATCCAAGAATCCAAAAAATAAATATCAAAATAGAATGAAAGCACCCCTACCCTTATTTCAGAAGAGCCAGCCCCCCCCCTCCCCACACATACACATTAGTAACGACCTCGGGCCACAGCCGCCTTCCTAAGGAAGCAAATAACCCCAAAATACTATAAAACAATATACACATTCCCAAACCAATAAAAGCAAACACACATACACACACACGCGCGCGCGCGCACACACACACACACACACCCTACCCCACCCTAAAGGAAAAGAAAAAAACATTAGCAGAAAGAGATAGCGACTACAGCCAGGTCAACGTCTCCCTGAACAAGCCCAATAAAAGAGCAATAAAAATTGAGCATACCAATGAATAATAAACACAAGCCTCCACCCCTTGGAAAAACTTCAAATTAACTACGAAAATCGCCATTTTTACATCTCCAACACATTTGAAAATAATTTATGACTAGCACGCATCACAGACCGTCTGAAACGCGCGTAAAAACGATTTCAATGACTTAAAAACATTATTACAATGATCCAAACATAATTTTCAATGAAAAACCAAGACACGGAATAATAAAATAATGTTAAAAAATACACATTGTTGGTGACTACTCCCTTATTTATATATATATATATATATATATATATATATATATATATATATATATATATATATATATATATATATATATATATATATATGTGTCACAGATCTGTTTCGTTTACCTGCTTCAATAAAAGTAAAAATATGTTACCACTGTATTTTTGGATATAGCAAACTCTACAGACAATTTTATGGAGAAACACAATCTCTTTATGTATCACAAGGAGTCGAAATCATACCTTTAATGTCGAGGGTGTAATTCTTGTTGTTGGTCAAGTCTCCATTTTTTATTTATTTGTTTATTTATTTTCCCCTTCAGCCATACTTTTGCATTTATATTTATTCATTTTATTTAATGCTAGCAGGGTTTCCCAGCGTTGCCCGGATGTTTGTAGGTGCGTGAAAAAGTGTTAGTAAGAAGGCAGTCTTGAACCTGTGATGCGAAGTACGGAAAAGAAAGTGAAACCTTACATCTTACCGCTACGCTATGACACCACAGGAAATGAAAAGCGTTCAAATTTAGCGATGTCAATAAAAAAGTTGACTTGCAGAAATGGATAGTTAAGTGAATGAGTTCACGCAGGCATAGAAATGAACGTCTGGCTGGAGGCCAGTTTAGCTTCCCGCTTTCTACCGTTTTACTGATTTGTTTCCCCACGATGTTGGGGAAACCAGCTTCCGACAAAAAGGAGGGGGGCTCTGGCAGTGTTCAAATGAATAGCAATTGTCTGATATGAAGGGTTTCCCCCCACATTGATCAAAGCTAATTGCCTTTCTGGGTGTTCCGGCTGGAGGACTCCACTTTAATTAGTTTTGCTTTTATACGATAAAGACAAACATACACCGGGAATTAGTGAATTGTTTTAAAAGTCGATCAAAATAAAGACAGGGACGATGTCCGTTTTCGAATCTGAGATATTATAATCTAGGAAGTATAAGGAAAATTCTTCAAAATAGTAACCTCGCCGATAACCCTCACCAAAAAAGCCTTTCTTGGACATACAAAAACGCACGCGACCATTTTGCCTTTTATATATGTTGATAAATTTCCTCCTTAAATTTATTTTCTCCATTTATTAATCATTATATATTATTTTCAATTTAAATCATTCTGTTTTTTTAATACAATATCATTAGAATGTTTTTTCCACTTGTTTGTCTGTCAATACTAAAGCAGCCGTACTTTCGTATTAATAATAATTCCTTTTGTTCATCTTATTTATTTGACCTCGAATTCATTTTCTCCATTAATTCCTAATTGTATATTATTATCAATTTAAATTTATCTGTATTATAGCTACAATATATTTGGAATGCATTTGCTTATCTGTCTACGAGTAAACATTCCATTTTGTTGCATATACACTAGTAATTTAATCCAGGGGAGATCACTCAAATTTATTTTTCGTAATATGTCTTTTGCTTAGTTATTTCCCTTTGCTTATTTCTCATATATTAATATTTGCTGGCTAATTTGTGGATTGTTTTTATGTTACTATATTTATACTTTATTTATGTAATTTTTACTATTACATTTCTATCTGAAAATCTCCTTTCTTTATATGATCTATCCTTGTTATTTATCTTACTTCCTAGTTATCTAACTGTTATATTTAAGTTGCGTTTCTAAGCTTTATAGATTTAAGAAATCGGTACTTGTACAGTTTAGTCAAGACATTAAAAAATGAAAATATCGAAAAAAGTTTAAATTGTATGTATCCGTTATAGAACGATGTTCTCCGGAAAAAAAATTCACTTAATTTCATCAAGTAGTTTTGTTTTTTTTTTACAGTGGAAAAACATGTTTTTATGAGAGCGCGTTGAAGGCGGCCATTTTGGATTTATAAAAAAATTTTGTTTGAATTTTAGAAATAACAAAGAGATAACTGCAGTTGAAGCGCTGACACCCCTTCCCATCTTTAATACTAGCTAAATCAAACATTTTGCTCGGTATCATAACAAATTGTTTTTTCGCTGTAAAAAAAAAAACTACTTGATGAAATTAAGTAAAATTCTTTTTCAGAGAACTTCGTTCCATAACGGATACATACAATTTAAACTTTTTTCCATATTTTCATTTTTTAATGTATTGACTAAACTGTAGCAGTACGAAGAATTCTATTGTTATCAATGCTTTACTCTCTCTGTATTGAACTGTTATTAAAATTGTTTAGTTTAATCTTATCTGTTTGGTATGTTTCATTATTTGCTTCGGTTTTAGTTGGTGATATTTCGAGATTTTCTATATTAAGCATAAGTTATATTCTAATCTTTTTTACCTTTGTCCCTTATGTATATTTATTTACTTATTAGTTTATCTGTCTTCTATTTTTTTTTTAATTTGATTTTATTAAGTCTGGTCTAATGGCATTAAAGGCGTTGAGTGAAATTTGAAAATCAAATAAGAGAAGTGTTACATTTAACACTTTAAAGCCTAATAACAATGGATAAACCTACCCAGACTTTCAAATCACGCACGATCACGCGTAATTATCCAGCTACAGAAAAACTACAGCTAACATCAAGTGGACTTAACTTAAAATTCTTCCATTAAACATCATGACGAAGAATAAGAGGAAAATATATATATATATATATATATATATATATATATATATATATATATATATATATATATATATATATATATATATACGGATTGAAAAAGGAGCGTATATCTCCGAAATATATTTCT